>NC_054549.1:37769762-37857262 GCF_017654505.1 Polyodon spathula | reverse complement strand
TACAATAAGAATGAATAAAATGATTCTTCTTCTTCTTATTATTATTATTATTGATTTTTTGCAGCCACTACTTATTTTCTGTTCGTCGATATTCAATCGCCAATAATATTCAAATACTCTCCCAGGAAAAGCATCATCCCGTGTTGCAGTATTTTGCCGTGTCATTGAGCACGTCACATTCAAATTCATTGTGCTGCGTTACAGTCCCATGCTGTGCACTGTGTGGGTTACAGCAGCATCCCTAAGAGTCGTCTATAAACCAAGCTTATAAACCCTACGGGCCAGGTAGAACACCATTAAAACAAAGAGCAGAGCAAGTCTGCACCTTTCTGCAAAGCAATATCAAGAAGCAAAAAAAAGCGTAGAGCGGGCTGCAGATAAACCGGAATTTAACTGCTGGGAAAACAAACAAACAAAAACCATTCATGTCCATTGATAAATCTCTCGCTGCACCACAAACAAGACGCAGCGTCACCGTGGTAGTGGTGCTGAAGTAGACAACAAACAAAAACAGAAGTAACAAAAGCACTCAAACAAAGCCGCTTGCTGAATTAGAGAACGTGAATTATTTGTAAGACTTTCTGAGGTCCCATCATGTCAATTTCAGAACGATGGATTGCAGTGCCAGAGCCCAGAGATGGAGATAAGACTCCAGTTGCATAGCAGTGTGATCCACTCCTGAGTTAAGACACACCTGAGCTTGTTACCTGTGCACCGTGGCTAATGAAGCTGGTAGTAAAACCTGGAATGGGAGGATCGAGATAGTAATTGCTTTGTGATGTCAATGAAAGAACAGCGCCATTCCTTTGCTGCACACTAGCATCATCCACGCAAACATAAAACTACAGTCTCCCTGTCATAGTAACTACTGTATTGATTTTCAGAAGGAAGCACACACACACCCCTCTATATATATATGCCACTTTAACAGCTCGTATGAGGGTCAGAAATGAATGCTATTCACTGAAGTATATTTCCTAACAAGGTAACAAACTATAGCTGAACCGCCTGGCGGCACAACATATTTAAAACAACGACGAGTTTGCGTCACAAAATAGGTTATACGAAACATGACATTCTTACACTTGTGCTTATAGCAGTCATTCTTAAAAGCGATAACTTTTTAAACTGCTAACAAAATTATAAGTGATAATTGAATCAATAACTCAACATAGGCTAGCACAAATAGAACTACACTTTATAAACCGTACCAACAATCGTCTTACAGAAAGGAATGTTTATTCCAAGAACAAGTAAGACTACAACTATTATAACCAATAATAATAATAATAATAATAATAATAATAATAATAATAATAATAATAATAATGAAAATCAATTTCTTAATTTACCTGGGTGCAGGTAACTGTAGGTGATTTATGCGCGTCGTGCGTCTTGACCAAGTGTTCTGACCAAACCCCGTTACTGAGAACCGGCGATAATCCGAACGTCAGCAGCAACGTGCTGATTAGAATCGGAACCCGCAGACATTCCATCCTGTGTTAGAATAGGTAGCGACCGAGTCCAGCCTAATGCCCGCCGGCACAAGTCGAATGCCGCAGGTCGGTGTGTGCGGTCCCAGGTGCGCACAGAGAGATTACACTCACTCGCCCCGCCTTGAAGCAGGTTCTTTACTCGGTAACATCACCCTGCCTCGTTATCTGATACAGTTCCTAACTTCTCCTTTTTAAACGTAGTCACACTCGTACAAGATTCCCAGGACTCGCTTGTATTCTCGCACTGTGTTGAGTTAGCTGGGTGTTAGGTCCCAAGTACAGCGGGCTACCGGTGCAAAGTTCTCAATACTTAAATGCGCTGAAGTAGCCTATTGCGTTACTCTATACTGTGCTGCCACACCGCTTTGAATGCACAGACTCAGATTACCAGTAACATGTAAACGAACTGCACTGAGTGTGCAGGCTTGCGTCTCAGTACTGTATTGAATCGTCTGGTTCTCAGATCCTCAGTACTGTATTGAATCGGCTGGCTCTCAGATCCTCAGTACTGTATTGAATCGTCTGGCTCTCAGATCCTCAGTACTGTATTGAATCGACTGGCTCTCAGATCCTCAGTACTGTATTGAATCGACTGGCTCTCAGATCCTCAGTACTGTATTGAATCGTCTGGTTCTCAGATCCTCAGTACTGTATTGAATCGTCTGGTTCTCAGATCCTCAGTACTGTATTGAATCGACTGGCTCTCAGATCCTCAGTACTGTATTGAATCGACTGGCTCTCAGATCCTCAGTACTGTATTGAATCGTCTGGTTCTCAGATCCTCAGTACTGTATTGAATCGACTGGCTCTCAGATCCTCAGTACTGTATTGAATCGTCTGGCTCTCAGATCCTCAGTACTGTATTGAATCGTCTGGCTCTCAGATCCTCAGTACTGTATTGAATCGTCTGGCTCTCAGATCCTCAGTACTGTATTGAATCGTCTGGATCCTCAGTCTCAGATCCTCAGTACTGTATTGAATCGTCTGGCTCTCAGATCCTCAGTACTGTATTGAATCGACTGGCTCTCAGATCCTCAGTACTGTATTGAATCGACTGGCTCGCAGATCCTCAGTACTGTATTGAATCGACTGGCTCTCAGATCCCCAGTAGGTCTACAGAACTTCATTTGACTGCTGGCGTCTGGATGTCTGCAGAAAGCAGACCACATTTAAATTAGGGGAGAAAACTAGTTGATTAGTAAAGAAAACAAAGCAAGCGAAAGACAGAGTTTTTCCACAGTAAATTAGCAATCCCCCCCCATGCTTTTCCCGTGGTTTCCCAGTGAGTAAGTGATGAGTTTCTAGTCAGGTTCATTCCTGGAATGGATTTCCTGTCCAAGGTCGTGGGCGTCACAGATCCAAACACTTGAATGTACAGACAATCCGCTCCCCCCCCCCCCCCCCCCCCCCCCCCCCCCCCCCCCCTCCCTCCCCCCTAAGTATTCTCAATCCCAGGAAGCAGCACTTCCAACCAACCAGGAGGTGTCATGAAATGACACTGCTGACGGCATTTACTGCAAGCAAGGGCAAAGACTAGCGCCGATCAAGCAGAGCTGGTGAGATACCAGAGACAGGTGGGGTCTAAACACCTCTGTAAGGAGCGTCTCTACCAGTAAAGGAAAGCTTGCTGTCCATGAATCTGAAGTCTACAACACTTCCCTGAATATTAAAAAGTGGAGATTTGAATTATATACAAACAACAGTTTCATGGAAATGGGCAGTTCTATAAAGAGTTAGTGCAGCTACTGGCAGCATCAAGGAAACCACCTGCCACAGGGCCCTAGTAACAAGACTTGTAGGAACTGAACAACCCTTAAAAACTTAAAAAGCAGAGTGCATTTTTTTTGGTGATGCAGCCCTTCGTAACCTAAAATACAGCAATACCACCTTAAATCTACCTTAAAGTGCGTCGATACGAGGACTGTACACAGGGAGAATGAACCCACAGCTACTTATCTGCACAGTATTGCAAAGAAATAAAACAAACAAACTGCTAATATAACAAGGGAGATTGAACAGCTGACTGGTTTCACAGCCCCCTTAGCAGTCATCTCAGACTACCTTACCTGCAATAACACTGGGCTCCGTGAAACCAGCCCTAAGGCATCTAAAGTTGTGTATGTTAAGTGCACCTGTCTCCGTTGTTTTATTTGCATAGGCAAATTATTTCAGTAAAATGCTGTGAAGAGCGATCTAGCAGTATAGGAAAGAGAACTCCCCTCTCCACACTGCAGAGCGCTCTAGCGATATAGGAAAGTGAACTCCCCTCTCCGCGCTGCAGAGCGCTCTAGCGGTATAGGAAAGAGAACTCCCCTCTCCGCGCTGCAGAGCGCTCTAGCGGTATAGGAAAGAGAACTCCCCTCTCCGCGCTGCAGAGCGCTCTAGCGGTATAGGAAAGAGAACTCCCCTCTCCGCGCTGCAGAGCGCTATAGCGGTATAGGAAAGAGAACTCCCCTCTCCGCGCTGCAGAGCGCTCTAGCGGTATAGGAAAGAGAACTCCACTCAACACTGCAGACCATGAACTAATCTAAAATAGTAAGAGCCACCTATGCCCGTTTATGTAATTTTAAGTAACAATAACACATGTACTGTAAATGTGTATTCAACCTAATCCTAATTTCAGATATGTCCTTTTTTCTGATTATGACTGTGTTATAGTACTATCGGGAACCCTCACCTGTATCTTCAGTGGTGATGTTTAAAGATGGCCAGTTCTTCTGCACATATACAGTAATGATGTAATGTGATAGTGTATAATGGGATACTTTGTATTGTGATATTTTTGTAAATAATAACAATTAATATACAGAAAGAGGTCGGACAGGGGAGGTGAGAGAGAGAGAGAGGACATCTCTCTTTCCAAGGAGAATCACGCTCTAACAGGATGCTCATCAATCACTAGAAATACTTCTTGCAGAAGAAAAATATCCCATAAACTAAAAACTCACTCAATAATTATGTACAGCGCTTGGGCTTGGAGACTTCTTCAGACAGGATGGTAGAAATAGTCGAGCAGAACATCAGTCTTTACCTTTACTATTGATGTCAGAGCTCTCCAAAGTTTCAGGAGCACCACCGTGTTTTTTAGATAAACCCCCCCCCCCCCCCCCCCCCCCGTGTTGAAGGAGTGAAAACAGAAGAGCGAAGCCCCCAGAAAGACAGTCCCTCGTGGGTTCTTGGTATCAAGACCATCGCTGGTGCTGCTGGAATCAGGAGTGACAGCCTGAATCACCTGTGTGTTTGGTGTGTGCAGAACCAGCTCATTCACTCACCTGGGTCTCATAGCTACCCTGAATCCACCCAGAAAGACTGCCTGTAAACAACGTAATGATCAGAACATAAGAACATAAGAACATAAGAAAGTTTACAAACGAGAGGAGGCCATTCGGCCCATCTTGCTCGTTTGGTTGTTAGTAGCTTATTGATCCCAAAATCTCATCAAGCAGCTTCTTGAAGTTTCCTGTACTGCTGTACTAATACACTGTCGTTAAGACTTCCTCCACCAGTAACAGACTTTGATCTCTGTATAAAAAGCCTGCTTGTCATTTACTTTACAGCTTTACAAAGGGAGTTGCAGATGCAGGTAATCAGTTGCAGGTACAAAAAAACGCAGATTTTCTCTGTTTGGTTAAAGATTAATTGCCCTATGCTTGTATTTCGAGCTGGTTATCAAGGATCACAGTTCAGACTGTGTTTGCGATGCAAAAGGCAATGCAGAAGGGCTTCTGGAGTAATTCAGCAGCATTAACAAGGGGAAGCTTCATGAAGTGGTCAGAACTGCTTTCATCGCTTCCCTTCCTGCACTGCCCGCAGAACTTGAACTTGACCGTCGATCGTGTGTGTGTGTGTGTGTGTGTGTGTGTGTGTGTGTGGGGGGGGGGGGGAGGGTAGTGTACTTACTCCTCCAGGTTTAACTTTCAAACAAGTGTCCCAGGGGTTCCAGGGAGTTGGGGTATGTTTGTAAAACTTTACTTTTTTTTATTTTACAGAGTGCGAGGCAGTGCCACTCACACATTTCAAGGGACGCACCGTTTCCTTCCTGGAACATACTCCTCTATACAGTATATATACCCTTAGAAAAGTTTACCAGCCAGACTGCATGCTCACTGGGCAGGTTCCCTATTGCTATACTCTTTATTTACTGTGGCTTATTAGGGTTTGCTTTACAATACCCCTCTTGGTGTTCACAGTGCTAACGTATGCTTTATTACACACTTTCCTGTGCTTTTACTGTGGGAACCACTTATGGGGAGGGTACATAATAACACTTTGATTGAGGCACGTGTCTGTATAGACATCATCTTTTAATAAATCAACAAATGAAATGATTGCATTTAACAGAGACGCCACGCACGCACGCACGCACGCACGCATGCACGCACGCTTATAGCACTGGAATGCCCAGTATTTTCTACAAACAGGTTTCATTTCCAGTTCAAAAGTAATTGGTGCTCAGAAGGGAATCACTTCTTGAAAGAGCGTTTAATGGTCTCCACAGAGCACATGTAGAAGCTGCTCATGTTCTTCTATGGTGCTGTTTTGTCATTTCCACTGCTCCCGGGTGCAGCTGAAAGTTTGTTTGTTGCTTGCTTGTCCTGCAGCGTCTTTTTTTCTTTCCTTTTTCTTTCTCAACATTATAAAAAGCTGCCACGAAACACGACACCCCCTCCCCCGCTGTCTGTGAAAACAGAACAGCGATCGTGACGGCTTTCACTAAGCAAGCTGCAAAGACGTTTCCTGATGGCTCCTTGCAGCTGGAGCGGGTTATGAGGTAGAATATTCAAATCAAAAAGCTGAACAGCAAATAGGACTTGAATGAAAGGACATTATTGAAATTTCCAAGCCAATGGCGCCAGTTGCCAGGAGCCTGCCTTAAAAGACACTACAGGGCTTTCTGAAACTATCCTGAGTGGGTTAAGTTTTTTGTTTTGGTGCTGTAATCATACACAGGAAATGACAGATAGCCAGTCAGTCATACACCCGGCAAAACAGAAACAAACACAACGAAAAGGGCTCAGCATTCCTAACGTGTTGCTGTCTCTCTCTGCAGAACCAGTCGGGTGACTGCAAAACTTAGCAGGAAACAACAGGATGAAGCAATATCTAATTCCAGAGTGCCGTGAGCAAAGGGGCATTGTACTATAAATAGCGTGCCCACTCGATATTTCCTCATTCCACAACAGTGACACAGCACAGTCCTGTAGGAAGGCCCTTTACTAATTGAAAAGCAAGAGAGCGCCTTTGCTTTCCAGGTTCTCTGGATTTCAATCAGTCAGTTGAAGTGGCAGTGCGTGTGGGATAAAGGTTACAAATCAGACGGGATCATTAAAAGTGCCCGAGTCGCTCTGTAGAATAACTGTGTCTCGGCTTTAACCCTTGCTTTACCCAGGATTTGCTTATCACAGGAGAGTCGGAGCGAGTAAATACTTTATACCTTACATACTCCTTAAAGCTTGTCTTGTGAGATGTGGGATTGCGGACGTGATCCTTCCTCATTCCTTCACACTTTCTTTAGATGACGTCCTTGCTATTTTGCAGGTGGGGTTGCAGATCAAACTTGTAAAAGTATTTTGGTGACGCTGGTCTTCCTGCTTTAAATACCCGTGCGTTTCTCCCCGATCACCGCGTCTCCTCTCTGGATTAGCAGCTTGTCTGACTTATCAAATTCGGGCTCCTCGGTCAAGCCAGCCCTCTCTGCCTCCAGCAGCTGGCACAGCCTCGCCCTCTCCACCAGCCTCCTGCCTGCCTCGGAGTGCTGCACCCCAGCGATGCCCAGCCTGAGCCAGCAAGCCCGGGTATCCCCTCTGTGCAGCTCCTGCAGCAGCCCGCCTCCCTGCCTGGGCAGCTTGAACCTGGGCACCCCCTTGAAGGAGTCCGGGATGTCCCGTTTAGAGCCATCGAAATACACCAAGGTGTAGCCCCCCGCTCGTCCGCTTTCCACGTCGCTGTGGAGACAGGCCAGGGCGGCCTGGAAGATTCCGTGGGGGTCCGCCTGTGTTTTCGGGGCCATATTTCTCAGGAGGTCAGCTGGCTGTTGCTTACCTCTCTTCCAGCTCTCGTACAGCTCCTTGCCCCCTCTGCTCCACAGCAGCAGCACTCTCCCCTCCTCCCTCCACACTGCCTCTCTCTGGCTGTACAGCCACGGCACCGGCCCCAGGCCCCCCAGCCCTGAGCTGTCCCACAGGTCCAGATGCACCTCGCAGCACAGCTCCCCCTGCAGGAGGGAGGCCAGAGCGCACACCAGGGACACATGCTCCTCCGAGTCTGCAGTGTAGAGCAGCAGCACAGGCGTGCGCGTCCACAGGGAGCCTGCAGGGGGTGACAGAGAGGCACAGTTTAACAAGAGGAAGCACAGCAAGCAAAACCGTTTCATTAAAAGGTTGCTTTTTTTCCCCAAACCACATACTTATATAAAATCGGCAGATAATGTTCCCAATTGTAAAAGCTTTAACCAGCTAGATTATTTGAGGGCTAAGAATGACAAATCTGCAAAAAAAAAAAAAAATTCCAGAGTAAATAGGCAGCTGTTGGTTTAGACGGACGTGAGTTATTTGAAGACTATTTTTGTGACCGATTGAAATTTTGGGGGGGTTGAATAATATTTAATCGTTGTTTTATGATGTTTGAAAAGGAAAAAAAAAACAAACGTGTTTTGCAAAGTTCCGAAATGTGTTAATATTTATTGAAAGGTGCCAGTAGGAACCTCCACACTATCAAATTCAGTGACTCTGTTTGGGACGTTTTCCACAAGGAAGACATCTCTCTCCTCACACACTCCACACAACCTGAAGACAGCCCTTCATTAAAAATAAGAGCAGGCTGGTTTTCATATGGCAGGCTGGAGAAGGCTGGAAGCAGCCAATGAAACCCTGTGTCCTGCCCCCCCCCCCCCGACACCCTTACCTGACAGAACTCTCTGGGTGAAACGGTAACCAAAGAAGACGAGCATCGCCGTGGAAACTGCTACAATCAGCATCGCTGTGGCAACCAGGCCCAGTCTACCATAGGCATCTGAGGATCAGAGTCAGAGGGTAAGAATCTAGAGATCTGATTTTCTGAAACAACTCTTTGCATTGTCATGCCATTCTCTTTCATTGGGTTCCCTCTGGAGAACAAAAACCAGCCCTGCTGGTGTCCGCATTGAGCTCACCGGGTGCCTGGCCAGTAGGGGGCGCTGTAGTGCGATGAGGAGAGACCTCTGAATCAGGGCGACATCCTCATGAATAAAGACTCGCTACAGACACTCCTTTCCAATACAATTCAGTATTTTATTAAAAATAAATAAAGAAACTCCTGTAAAGTTTCATTTAACAGAGAACGCCTCAGTTCTATATCCATCCTCACTGGGTGGTTCAATCCCCAGGAGCCGGTTTTTCAAGACTCTGCTGATCAGATTTCCGTGTTTGATCTGGATTATCTTGTGCAATTGGGTTTTTCAAAACATCAAAACACTGTTGCAGCAGCAAAGGTCATTCAAAAATGATCTAGACAAGATTACTGTGATCCGGATTTCTTTCTGGTAATCCAAACACATTTTTAGTCACGATTAAATGTTGCTGTTGGGTTTTTCAGAATTTAAAAGAGGAGATTGCTTTGATCCAAAATACCAGGATTATTGTAATCCCCCATCTGACATGCTGGACCCCCAGCCGATGAGGAAGACGATGAAGATGTCTATAAACACAGATCCTTTTTTCAAAAGTTTTATTTTTATTCAATTTAGATTTCGTTATTTAATTTCTGCCAAGTAGGCATAAATAAAATACCCATTATTTGCATGCGTTATATCTGCACTAACATTAAAAGTGATTTAGAATTTCTTAAAAATAATACAAAACAAAATAACTAAACTTGGGTATTAATCATTATTACCACAATCTTATTTATTTTGTTAAATCAGGTTATATCATAAATAATGCCTCAAATAAATAAATAAATAAATAAATAACTAGCCTATTCAAAACCCTGGGTTTCATAATCGTGATTATTTGTGATCTGGATAAATGTAATCCAGCCGTGACATTTTCTGAAAAACTGGATCAAAATGATCCAGATAAAAGTAATCTCGATCACTAAATACAGGATTACAAATCCGGATCACTTTGATCCAGATTAAAAGTTTTGAAAGACCGCTCCCTGGATTGTTCACAGCTGGTACAGTAACCCCACTGCAACTAGCTGTAGGAATGACCCTGAACCAACACATTATTATGGGATTGAGTAGAGTGATGAAGGCAGCCCTGTACTCACACTCAGGACAAATCAACCTCTTCCCAAAGTATCGAGAGTCCGAACGCCAAACCTGCAGCCAAAAACAGAGAGGGGAGAATTCAGTGCTATCAGAGCAAACCAACTCTGCTATGCCATCAAGAAGAGCTACTGCACATCAAGCTGCAACACATGTAACTACACACAGCCCAGTGCAGTGCACCTCTTCACTAGACTGCTATCATGAACAGAATGAAGTTTGAAGCGGATGAGACTTTCCTTTTTGTATTTGCATAGATTGCTGAAGTCCGACTCTTTAGAGTTCAGGTTGTGCTCCCTAACTGCCCCCCAGCCTCTACGCTTGTTCCCCTGCACCCCTGCACCCTCCCCCCCCCTTCTCACCTGCACACACCGCCCCAGTGCGCGGGTTCCAAGGATCATGTGGAGCTCCTTCTCACTGGAACCAGTCGGCTGCAATAAGAAACCAAACACACAAAAAAAAAAAAAATGACATTACAATATAGAAATATATTTACGTACTGTGCACGCCTCCCAGTCCGTTCCAGTCCCCCCAGTCCTCTTACCCGTGTGATGGTGTGCACTGGTAGTTGTGGATCGCAGCCCGCCCCCTCTCTCTCGGGGCTGCACAGCACGGCACTGAAGGATGCTGGGATAGTGGTGGTGATGTGCAGGTGTATTCTCAGGAACTCTGGATCCACCTCCACACTCCACTCTGTCTCTACACGGGATGGGGACTCAATCAATCAATCAGAGTGACAGCTGGGTCTAGTGCCCCTTATTCACATTTCACAGTAAAACAGCATTCCAGCGAGAGTCTAGGAGCGCGGTCTGGAAGTCAATAATCAGAAGTAGAGAGGGTTACAGTAATGTTAAGATGAGGTCAATGGGAACGACCGTCTCAGATACAGTAGTGAATTATATACATGATGTCGTTCAGCACCAAGCTCACCTGCTTCACTGGGACACTCCACATGGTTGCTGTTGCCGTAGGAGAGCTGGAGGAGGAAACAAGCTGAAGTTACCAGGCTAGCTGAGACTGGGTTTCTTCAGCACAGCTGCTTTCACTGTCTCACAGGGGCAAAGCACTGCTTGGCTTTTTTGTTTTGTTTTATAAACCAAAAACATTTCAATTTCAGTCGTGTGATTTGATACAAGCAAGATTTGTGTAATGTTCAATACAATATTTTCAAAAAGGTGGAGGAGAAAGAGAAAGAGGTCTGGTACCTTGAAACAGAGTCGTGGGTGTCTGTCTACACCGGAGACACTGAACACCTGCACAGGAAAGAGCAAACCGCGTCAGAACCAGAGTGGAAACACTGACAAATGACACCCGAGGGCTTCTGGGACTTTGCCTCATCCACTCACCGAGTCTCGTTCCTCTATTGAAGAGTTGGCTATCTCCTGACACGGCGCCAGTGCAGTGCCCTGAGTCCGCCAGCAGAGGGAGGCAGAGAGCTGGATGGGACAGGGGTGACTGAACTCCAGACTCATCACACCGCTGGGCTCCGAGCCGTGGTGGCGAAACGTACTGGAGCGCCAGAGGTCATCGTCACCTGATGGAAGGAGACGGGTAGAACACGCTGATAAATTCGACAAGCAGCCACAGCAGCACTTTATAGAAAGCACTGTCCTGTACACAGAAACTGAAGTTAGATGAAAAAATACAGATTTGTACACAGTGGAGCAGGAACATCCAAGTCAATACCACCGTCATGCAACTTTGAAAGCCAATAGCCAAATAAAATTTTTTAAAAATTAAATTAAAAAAATGAAAGGATAATTCTCTACATTTTTTTCAAATATTTAATTTCGGTTTGGTACCATGTCGTTTGTGTTCTGTATGTTTTTTTTGGTTTTGCTTAGAGCAGTACATGCATACTCACTTTACCAGCTGCAAAACATGCGGGGAAGCATATCAATGCTGCACAATGCTTCACCTAGGGGGTCCACCTCACTTTAAAATTGGTTTTTAGACATTTACTTTTTTCTTTTCTTTATTTCAGAATATTTAGAGTGAGGGACAGCGCGGTGAGCAAGCTCCAGCACAGACAAATCATTTTACAATATAAAGCAACTCTCAGCCAATCAGAATGCTAGCTTATAGAACATTCCAGTACATCACATTCGCCAACTGGCAAAAATTCTTAGGACTAAAAATAATCTAAAACATGATTTCACGTGATTTGTCTCTGTTTATATTTTGAAATCCTTACAGGTATGGGGGGAGTCTTTGAACGGACAGACTGTTCTTCGCCAGCTATCGCGATGAAGATAATACACCTGCCGAGAGAGAGAGAGAGAGAGAGAGAGAGAGAGAGAGAGAGAGAGAGAGACACTCAGTAATGCACACAGACCCTCGCCGTGTACCTGCAGGATGTAATGCAGCCAGTGGAATGAATTGCTTTCCATTTACCTCGATGCAGAGACAAGGAACCAGGAAGGGGATGCTGAGGGTGGCATTCAGAGACTGCGAGGTGTTGATCTGAATACAAAATAGAACAAATGAAAGTGATACAGCCTGATAGGGAAGTGATTCCAGCAGCAACTTCAACAAACCATCCTGACATGACAGGTGACAACAATGTGACTACAGTTACACAGACACACTGACTGAAACACACACTGACTGACCAGCACACAATCTCAAACACACACACACAATAGGAGCTAAAAAAAAATTAAAAAGGTGCGAACCGGCGACCCAGCGCACCACAGACAAGCGTCTGAACTGCAATGAGAAAGAAGAGCCGGGCTCGTCTGCATTCGTGATCTTAGAGCTTTTAACCTTGTTATGCTTGCTTTCTCTCCCTGCAGTGTATCACACAGCACTGCCTGTCACGCTTGCTTTCTCTCCCTGCAGTGTATCACACAGCACTGCCTGTCACGCTTGCTTTCTCTCCCTGCAGTGTATCACACAGCACTGCCTGTCACGCTTGCTTTCTCTCCCTGCAGTGTATCACACAGGACTGCCTGTCACGCTAGCTTTCTCTCCCTGCAGTGTATCACACAGCACTGCCTGTCACGCTTGCTTTCTCTCCCTGCAGTGTATCACACAGCACTGCCTGTCACGCTTGCTTTCTCTCCCTGCAGTGTATCACACAGCACTGCCTGTATCAGCACTGCCTCAGCTTTCTCTCCCTGCAGTGTATCACACAGCACTGCCTGTCACGCTTGCTTTCTCTCCCTGCAGTGTATCACACAGCACTGCCTGTCACGCTTGCTTTCTCTCCCTGCAGTGTATCACACAGCACTGCCTGTCACACTAGCTTTCTCACCCTGGCAGTGACCGGTGAAGGCAGGTCGTCACACACAAACAGCTGCCGATAGCAGAGCCTCACTTTCACCTCGGGACCCGGGAACACAGACACAGTGACAGCCTTCCTCCCTCTGTCCAGCGAGTAACTGAACACTGGCCCTGAGCGAGAGAGAGCACGAGGGGCAAGAACGTCTATTAGAAACTGCAGAACTCCCATCCACCAATCAGAATACTCCACTAAGGGCACTCCCTGTAAAAAGGTCTCCCACAGTAAAAGCACAGTAAATTGTAATAAAGCACAGAGACATGATCAACTACCAGACACTAGCGCCCTCTGATCAGGGTTCCTGTGGGTTTTTGACCCCCCTCTCCCAGTCTCTGTCTGGCTCTGCAGGGGAGCGCAGTCCAGTCCCATACCTCTCCTGTGGTCCTCCACAGTGTAGATCCTTTTCAGCTGCAGCCTCTGTCTCTGAGGTATGGTCTTGAGGAACACCGCCACTTTGTGGCCTCCGTCAGACTCGAAGCAATCATAGGTGAGCTCCCACTGAGAGACAATGGGGGGGGGGGGTGAAGAGATTATTCAAATCGAGCTCTCCGCACAAATCAAGTGCTGGCAAGCAGGTGTTCAAAGTGAAACAAGTGAGGAAACAGCTGCTGGGGTTTGTTATGATCGCTGCTTTTCTGAGACTGTGGAGAACAGCGGCCCACACAAACCCTGGCAGCTGCTTCTTCACTTGGAATGGTAAACTAGGCTGACCGATCCGAACAATCTCTAATCCTGCTGTCACCTGGCTGGGAGCTGCTGTTATCTTGTCTGGAGAATCCTAAATGCCAGGACATCATGCTATGTAAATCATGCGACAATACAGCAGTGTTAGCTCTGCTAGCTCCACTAACTCCACACAGACAGAACACAGCTTGTTATTACCGTGCCCGGGGGGCTGGTCGAGTTCTCTCTGTGGAGGATCGCCATCTTGTGGCCGCTGGAGAAATGATCGTACACCAGGTCCCACTGTGAGAGAGAGAGAGAGAGAGAGAGAGAGAGAGAGAGAGAGAGAGAGAGAGAGAGAGAGAGAGAGAGAGAGAGAGAGAGAACACCGTTACAGCCACTCTGGTCACATGACCAAGCCAGCCCTGCAGGAGTCTCCTTGAGCTCACCGGACACCATGAGGTCTTGATTTGACCTCCCTAACTCCCAGAAGACTCTCAACGTGGCACAGCCAGGCTCCCCTGCCTACATGAAGCCTTTACCATACGGGCCCCTTGGGCATCTACCTGCAGTCTACGGTGACGGCTGTTAGCCTGGCCACGCCCCCCCCTGCGCAGCACCCTCAGCGCTCTCTGGTGGTTACTCTTCAATTCCAGCAAGTGAAGGTGGAGTTCATGGAGCCTAAGAACAACTGAGGAGAGGGGGAGAGAGAGAGAGGGACGGAGAGAGAGGAAGGAGGAGAGGGGGAGAGAGAGAGAGAGAGAGAGGGTGGAGGGAGGAGGGAGAGGGAGAGGAGGAGAACAGGAGAGAGAGGAGGAGGGGAGAGAGGGAGGGAGAGAGTGAATGGGAGATAGGAGGAGGGGGAGAGGGAGATAGAGGGGGAGAGAGAAGGAGGTAGAGGGGGAGAGAGAGTGAGGCAGACGGGGAGTGAGAGGGAGAGAGCGAGAAACCAGTAAATACAGGTTTGTCGAAAACAAGTGCTCAAGTGAACGCTAACGAACAAACCAAAACTAAACCACATCTAACTGCAAAACAACACTTGAAACCAAACATTGTGTGTGCTGACAGACACCTGGCCCCGACACACAGCTCCAGTCAAACCTGTGAATCCTCGCTGTCTACACAGTCTCCTCCTTGTATGAACTCAGTGTGGGTGACAGGTAAGCCAAACCTGCCCGTCTAATCGAAACTACAGCATCTATAACAATGAATACTTACCCCTGGTGTCCAGTCGAACCCGGGTCCTCACACACGCAGTGCACGGCTGGTCAGGGTGGCAGAGCTGCACGGTGGACAGGGAAAGTTCTGGGGTCCGGACTATCCCGGTCCGATTGGGCTGAACCAGAGAGTTTCCTAAGAAACAACAGACTGGCTTCAGAAGGGAGGAGTCTCAGCATGCAGAGTGGACCCTGTCTGTGAACCCTGCCTACCCAAGTGCCCTGCCCCATACTGGGAACGAAATCATCGGAGTGCACTTCCCTATAATGAGCACACCAGCTACCCTACGAGGTTACCCACAGTAACAGCACAGCATGGTATAGGATAGGGAAGCATTGCAAAGAACAGCGAGGAACGGTAAAGCACACCAATAAACAATGCAAGCCAGGGTAAACTATGGGGTAAAACTACAAACATAGCGTGCAGAAATACCCTGGTAAATGTCTAGAAAGATTTGCATGATGTCCACACCCTCCCCACCCTATAAGGAAGTGTACAGTGTTGTTCTTTCATGCCCCCCTAGCTATACTACAATTCTACTTTCCCACACCCTAACCCATTTTTCAGCAATTTAAAAAAAATATCATAAAAAAATGACTCACCATATATTCCAGGGCTCTGTTGAGAGAGAGAGAGAGAGAGAGAGAGAGAGAGAGAGAGAGAGAGAGAGAGAGAGAGAGAGAGAGAGAGAGAGAGAGGAGAGGCAGTTGTTAGTAGAGGTGACGAGTTGACAGTACAGATTGACAGGCTGTAATCCCTGGCATGTGGAATATATCACTCATCTTGCAGAGGAACACATTCGCAAGGATATTAAATACCAGCCTGGATGTCTGTCAGTGTTACAGCCTGTAGCTGCATGTTGCGATTCACACAAAGAGCAGGAAAGAGTTTATTGTGCACAAGTGGGGCTCTGTGATTCACAGAGGTGATTCCACATGGAAAACTGTGAGTCACCGTCACCGACAGGGAGGGGGGGTGTGGGTGCTAAAAACAACCATACATGGAAAATAAATACTTCTAGTATTCATACTGCACCACAGGGTTCCATATAGCAAGTACTGTAAATGACGTGTACATTAGTTAATTACCCCTAAAGCTGATTCTGTAACCAGGAGCAGAGAACACAGGTGGAAATGAAGTGCAGATAGAACAGATGGGAGGAGACTCTTCCTCACACAGAGTGCTGAGGGGATGGAATGGGTTTCCTAGTCATGTTGTTGAAGGAGACTCTTCTTCACACAGAGAGTGGTGAGGGGATGGAATGGGTTTCCTAGTCATGTTGTTGAAGGAGACTCTTCTTCACACAGAGAGTGGTGAGGGGATGGAATGGGTTACCTAGTCATGTTGTTGAAGGAGACTCTTCTTCACACAGAGAGTGGTGAGGGGATGGAATGGGTTACCTAGTCATGTTGTTGAAGGAGACTCTTCTTCACACAGAGAGTGGTGAGGGGATGGAATGGGTTTCCTAGTCATGTTGTTGAAGGAGACTCTTCTTCACACAGAGAGTGGTGAGGGGATGGAATGGGTTACCTAGTCATGTTGTTGAAGGAGACTCTTCTTCACACAGAGAGTGGTGAGGGGATGGAATGGGTTTCCTAGTCATGTTGTTGAAGGAGACTCTTCTTCACACAGAGAGTGGTGAGGGGATGGAATGGGTTACCTAGTCATGTTGTTGAAGGAGACTCTTCTTCACACAGAGAGTGCTGAGGGGATGGAATGGGTTACCTAGTCATGTTGTTGAAGGAGACTCTTCTTCACACAGAGAGTGGTGAGGGGATGGAATGGGTTACCTAGTCATGTTGTTGAAGGAGACTCTTCTTCACACAGAGAGTGGTGAGGGGATGGAATGGGTTACCTAGTCATGTTGTTGAAGGAGACTCTTCTTCACACAGAGAGTGGTGAGGGGATGGAATGGGTTACCTAGTCATGTTGTTGAAGGAGACTCTTCTTCACACAGAGAGTGGTGAGGGGATGGAATGGGTTACCTAGTCATGTTGTTGAAGGAGACTCTTCTTCACACAGAGAGTGGTGAGGGGATGGAATGGGTTACCTAGTCATGTTGCTGAAGGAGACTCTTCTTCACACAGAGAGTGGTGAGGGGATGGAATGGGTTACCTAGTCATGTTGTTGAAGGAGACTCTTCTTCACACAGAGAGTGGTGAGGGGATGGAATGGGTTACCTAGTCATGTTGTTGAAGGAGACTCTTCTTCACACAGAGAGTGGTGAGGGGATGGAATGGGTTACCTAGTCATGTTGTTGAAGGAGACTCTTCTTCACACAGAGAGTGGTGAGGGGATGGAATGGGTTACCTAGTCATGTTGCTGAAGGAGACTCTTCTTCACACAGAGAGTGGTGAGGGGATGGAATGGGTTACCTAGTCATGTTGTTGAAGGAGACTCTTCTTCACACAGAGAGTGGTGAGGGGATGGAATGGGTTACCTAGTCATGTTGTTGAAGGAGACTCTTCTTCACACAGAGAGTGGTGAGGGGATGGAATGGGTTACCTAGTCATGTTGCTGAAGGAGACTCTTCTTCACACAGAGAGTGGTGAGGGGATGGAATGGGTTACCTAGTCATGTTGTTGAAGGAGACTCTTCTTCACACAGAGAGTGCTGAGGGGATGGAATGGGTTACCTAGTCATGTTGATGATGGAGACTCTTCTTCACACAGAGAGTGGTGAGGGGATGGAATGGGTTACCTAGTCATGTTGTTGAAGGAGACTCTTCCTCACACAGAGAGTGCTGAGGGGATGGATTGGGTCACCTAGTCATGTTGCTGAGGAGAATCACACAGAGAGTGGTGAGGGGATGGAATGGGAGATCAATCAGCTACTAGGAACCGAACAAGCACTTAGAGGTCAAACGATCTCCTCTCATTTCTAACTTTTCTTATGTTCTCATATAAAACGAGTCTTGTATAGAAGTTTATGTAACCTATGTAACAGGGGCGGAGGCTTGGTGCAAACCTACGACACAGGTCTTAGCACCTGTGTCAGCGTATCAGGCTGGAGCCTATTGAAGAGCTCTCTCCTGAAAACAACAAAACAGTATTCACAAACACTGTGCTCCTCTCATCTTCACTGCACTCCTCTCATCTTCACTGTGCTCCTCTCATCTTCACTGCGACTCCTCTCATCTTCACTGGCGCTCCTCTCATCTTCACTCTGCTCCTCTTATCTTCACTCTGCTCCTCTCATCTTCACTGCACTCCTGGGGTTACCTATAATTTACAACACTTCCTGCAGGAGATCATCAAGGAAGCGAACCACCACTTAGAGGTCAAACGACTCCTCCTCATTTCTGCACAGTCATATAACGACCCTCTCATCTTCAGCTACTAGGCTCCTCTCACTTCTGCTCCTCTCATCTTCACTTTGCTCCTCTCATCTTCACTGTGCTCCTCTCATCTTCACTGCACTCCTCTCATCTTCACTGCTCCTCTCATCTTCACTGTGCTCCTCTCATCTTCACTGCGCTCCTCTCATCTTCACTCTGCTCCTCTCATCTTCACTGCGCTCCTCTCATCTTCACTGTGCTCCTCTCATCTTCACTGTGCTCCTCTCATCTTCACTCTGCTCCTCTCATCTTCACTGCTCCTCTCATCTTCACCGTGCTCTCTCACTTCTGCTCCTCTCATCTTCACTGCGCTCCTCTCATCTTCACTCTGCTCCTCTCATCTTCACTCTGCTCCTCTCATCTTCACTCTGCTCCTCTCATCTTCACTGCGCTCCTCTCATCTTCACTCTGCTCCTCTCATCTTCACTGCGCTCCTCTCATCTTCACTGCGCTCCTCTCATCTTCACTCTGCTCCTCTCATCTTCACTGCGCTCCTCTCATCTTCACTCTGCTCCTCTCATCTTCACTGCGCTCCTCTCATCTTCACTGCGCTCCTCTCATCTTCACTGCGCTCCTCTCATCTTCACTGCGCTCCTCTCATCTTCACTGCGCTCCTCTCATCTTCACTGCGCTCCTCTCATCTTCACTCTGCTCCTCTCATCTTCACTCTGCTCCTCTCATCTTCACTGCGCTCCTCTCATCTTCACTGCGCTCCTCTCATCTTCACTCTGCTCCTCTCATCTTCACTGCGCTCCTCTCATCTTCACTGCGCTCCTCTCATCTTCACTCTGCTCCTCTCATCTTCACTCTGCTCCTCTCATCTTCACTGCGCTCCTCTCATCTTCACTGCGCTCCTCTCATCTTCACTGCGCTCCTCTCATCTTCACTCTGCTCCTCTCATCTTCACTGCGCTCCTCTCATCTTCACTGCGCTCCTCTCATCTTCACTGCGCTCCTCTCATCTTCACTCTGCTCCTCTCATCTCACTTCACTCTGCTCCTCTCATCTTCACTGCGCTCCTCTCATCTTCACTCTGCTCCTCTCATCTTCACTCTGCTCCTCTCATCTTCACTGCGCTCCTCTCATCTTCACTGCGCTCCTCTCATCTTCACTGCGCTCCTCTCATCTTCACTCTGCTCCTCTCATCTTCACTGCGCTCCTCTCATCTTCACTCTGCTCCTCTCATCTTCACTGCGCTCCTCTCATCTTCACTCTGCTCCTCTCATCTTCACTCTGCTCCTCTCATCTTCACTGCGCTCCTCTCATCTTCACTCTGCTCCTCTCATCTTCACTCTGCTCCTCTCATCTTCACTCTGCTCCTCTCATCTTCACTCTGCTCCTCTCATCTTCACTCTGCTCCTCTCATCTTCACTGCACTCCTCTCATCTTCACTGCGCTCCTCTCATCTTCACTGCGCTCCTCTCATCTTCACTCTGCTCCTCTCATCTTCACTCTGCTCCTCTCATCTTCACTGCGCTCCTCTCATCTTCACTCTGCTCCTCTCATCTTCACTCTGCTCCTCTCATCTTCACTGCGCTCCTCTCATCTTCACTCTGCTCCTCTCATCTTCACTCTGCTCCTCTCATCTTCACTCTGCTCCTCTCATCTTCACTGCGCTCCTCTCATCTTCACTGCGCTCCTCTCATCTTCACTCTGCTCCTCTCATCTTCACTGCGCTCCTCTCATCTTCACTGCGCTCCTCTTATCTTCACTGCACTCCTCTCACCTTCACTGCGCTCCTCTCATATTCACTCTGCTCCTCTCATCTTCATCTCCTCTCTTCACTGTGCTCCTCTAATATTCATTGTCTTTAATGAAATACAGACTTGCTCTACAATACATCAATGACAGTATGAAACAGTTTGCTGAATCTGGGTTACTGAAACCTCATTTAATTAATCAAACCCAGATCTGTAAAAGCAGCTTGCAGCGAGGAACACACACAGCTACAGGACCCCCAACACACACACACACACACACACGTTTCAGGAATATTAAAATGTATTTTATTCATAAAAAGAGACTCCTGAGTTAAGCTTTGTGAATGGAGCCTTTAGCTTCAGACTGAAACCTACAGCAACAGAACTCCCCAGTACCACTGAAATAACTACCAATGCAATAACATATGAATACTCACCATGCTACTGTAATCACAATGGTGATAATAACTATTATAGGCTAGCTCAGTTCGTGAGGCTGCTTTCCCAGCTCTTGCACTCAATTACAGGGGAGTGGGCATGGAGGTTCTGACTGGCTATTTGTTTGATGAAACCCCAGCATGGGGAATTACAGACTGCACTCCTTCCATTACAGTCCACAGTTTCAGGGTAATTTGGCAGTTTATAATATTCTTACAAATCAGCGGGTAATTGCCATGGTTATTTTTTTTATATAAACCCCATTGGTCTTTGCACTTCACTTGCACGACGTGTTGCAGCTGTTTAAGTGAACTCAGTGGGTTAGGGGAAGTTGCAACGCCACGACTTGCACATTGCATTATATCCTGTAGCACAGCAGAGAATGGAAACATGGGGCACATCTTCAAAGAGTTTCCGACACTCTAATAAGCTGCTTTTTTTTTAAGAGCTGAAACGCCTGTTCATTTTAAAAAAATTGAACCGAACAGCCTAGTTACATATTTCAAATGCCTTTTAGAACATTAATGGGATTATTGTCTCCTTTCAAAAAATGGGAGTTTACTTCATTCGTTAACGCTTTGAAAATACGACCCACATCACGTCACAACCCCACAGGCACTGACCCCAGGAGATCAGGGCTCTCAGTTCTGATTTTTACCTGCCGTTTTAAATGTATATACGCAGTGCTTACTGAATACATCTTACTGCATTTAACACAGTGCGTTACAATGCATTATATTACACAGCAATGTTAGACCATACGGTGGAAATAAATGGGAAAACATAAAAAAGAAATATATAGTACAGGGAATTCTGTATGTTTTGTATATTTTATATATTGCAATAATACATGACCCTTATTATACTTTGCTATGCTTTATCATTACACTAATACACAGGGGCACTTGAAAAATCCATTGCACAAAAGTTTGAACAATCCCATTAAAACACCAGCACTGTAAGTTACATTAAAGACATCCAAGCTAGCAGACCACAGCAGAGGCAACACAAAGAACGTGGAAGAGAGCAGACGCTGCGCAATGCGGAGAGCTCCCGATACTGAAGCACTAGTCTAACCAGCACTGTATGTTACAGTAAAGACACACAAGCTAGCAGAACACAGGTGGTCTAACGTAAAAGGTGGTCATAATTAAAAAATACTAGTACAGCACAAATAATAAAGACAATAAGAAAAATAAGAAGAACGACAAGGCTGTACTCACGAAGCTGACACTGTGACCCCGGATCACCTCTCGTTCTGCTGCCCGAGTTCGAGGGCAGGAGAGTGCGAACAGGCAGAGGAGCTGCACCGCACCTGTCCGGGCAGCTAGCACCGCACCTGTCCGGGCAGCTAGCACCGCACCTGTCCACGCAGCTAGCACCGCACCTGTCCACGCAGCTAGCACCGCACCTGTCCGGGCAGCTAGCGCCGCACCTGTCCGGGCAGCTAGCGCCGCACCTGTCCGGGCAGCTAGCGCCACACCTGTCCACGCAGCTAGCACCGCACCTGTCCGGGCAGCTAGCGCCGCTAGCTGTCCGGGCACCGCACCTGTCCGGGCAGCTAGCGCCGCACCTGTCCAGGCAGCTAGCACCGCACCTGTCCGGGCAGCTAGCGCCGCACCTGTCCGGGCAGCTAGCGCCACACCTGTCCGGGCAGCTAGCGCCACACCTGTCCGTTGCTGCATCGCTGAGCCGGCATTCAACAGGAAATGCACTCCCAGACCGACACGATCATCCTCGCTGTCATTTTCATTATTATATAAACACGAGAATAACAAAACACAATAAATAAAACGCCAGACAAACCAATGGGAGCGTGCTTATAGAAAATAAAAACGCTACAGAAACACGGTGTTGGTGAGTTTAATTCACATGCGAGAGTTTTCTCTTGTCATACAGTATTCGTTCGCGTTCATTTTTTGTAAATAGCAAAGTGTAAATTAATGTCTGATCTTTCGTAACTCTCCAGTAAGTGATCAGCGCCTCTGTTGTGACTCGCCCTTTTTCGTCTTGTAACGCGCAGTGACGGAGAAGGGAACGAAGCTCCACCTTCTCCTCTCCTGCCTGAGGGAGTGATTGAGTTCTGACAACAGGCTGTGAGCCCCTCGCCTGCGCCCTCTCCACAGGCCGGTGACCGACGAGCACAGCGGATACTCGCTATAGTTCCGCGGTTCCCAGCCCCGGTCCTGGGGACCCCCTGTGTGTCTGCTGCTTTCCAATCCAACTGCGCTTTCAGTTACTTAACGAGCCCCTTCCTTGAACTGACCATTCGCTTAATTAGACCCTTTTAACTGTTTTCAAGCTCTTAAACAGTGGCAGAGTTCAGGTTATTTATAAAATGTTACAGCTGGTTATAAGAGCTTGTTTACGCGCTGCTTTCCTATCCAGCTGAAGGACTTCTTGACATGAACGAGTTTTATTTATGATCAATTCCTCACATTTTAATGAACCTGCACGACTTTTTTCTTTTTGATTTTGCACCTCATGGTACACAGCAGTGTTCCTGGTTAATATTATATACACGCGCTTCTTTGCTTATGCAGTACGATAGTGAGATCTGACCCGATTGCAGGGAAGCATGCAGGGAATTTCAGCGACGATGTCTGGCAAATTTCGCCCTCCCCTGTAGTCCTAAATGAGTCACGTGGAGAGTGAACGGAGAAAAAAAAAATTGTGCGTTTTTGTTATTAGTGTTTAATCGTAATGTTGATATTTTTCTGTCTTTTGCTAATTATCATTTATGGATGCTTTACATTACTGTACGTATGATTAAACATATAACCTCTGTACCAAAAAATTTAAAACACACACCCCTATATATAATCCTAATTAAACCGTGAGTGTGTGTGTGTGTGTGTGTGTGTGTGTCAGTGTGTCAGTGTGCCAGTGTGTGTGTGTCAGTGTGTGTGTCAGTGTGTGTGTGTGTCAGTGTGTGTGTGTGTGTGTGTGTGTGTCAGTGTGCCAGTGTGTGTGTGTGTGTCAGTGTGCCAGTGTGTGTGTCAGTGTGTGTGTGTGTGTGTGTGTGTGTGTGTGTGTGTGTGTGTGTGTGTGTGTGTCAGTGTGCCAGTGTGTGTGTCAGTGTGTGTGTGTGTGTGTGTGTGTGTGTGTCAGTGTGCCAGTGTGTGTGTGTGTGTGTGTGCCAGTGTGTGTGTGTGTGTGTGTGTGTGTGTGTCAGTGTGTGTGTGTATGTGTGTGTGTGTGTGTGTGTGTGTGTGTCAGTGTGTGTGTGTGTGTGTGTGTGTGTGTGTGTGTGTGTGTGTGTGTGTGTGTGTGTGTGTGTGTGTGTGTGTGTCAGTGTGTGTGTGTGTGTGTGTGTGTGTGTGTGTGTGTGTGTGTGTGTGTGTGTGTGTGTGTGTGTGTGTGTGTGTGTGTGTGTGTGTGTGTGTGTGTGTCAGTGTGTGTGTGTGTGTGTGTGTCAGTGTGTGTGTGTGTGTGTGTCAGTGTGTGAGTGTGTGTGTCAGTGTGTGTGTGTATGTGTGTGTGTGTGTCAGTGTCAGTGTGCCAGTGTGTGTGTGTGTGTGTGTGTGTCAGTGTGTCAGTGTGTGTGTGTGTGTGTGTGTGTGTGTGTGTCAGTGTGCCAGTGTGCCAGTGTGTGTGCCAGTGTGTGTGTGTGTGCGCTAAGGTAATATGTACGCGTAACTCAGTTATTATTTGTAATATTATATTGAAAAACCCGAACCTAGTTTGAACCCAGTTGAACTCATTTTGTCTCATACAGACACACCGACAGCACGGTTGTTTGGATGCGTGTTAATAACGTGTGTTAATATGCTCTTAAAGAGAGGAGTTTGCAGGACATCGCGAGTAAGTACAGCGCGTTGAGCTGCGTTCATCTCGCTTATGTTAAGACTGCGGTTTGTTACCTTCAATACAGCAGATTGCAGTATGAGTCATGGGTCTAATCGTGGGTTTCAATCAGGCATCTTATCAAAAAAATTATATCTAAAATATATATATATATATATATATATATATATATATATATATATATATATATATAATATTTATATAATTACATGTTTTAATTGCTACATGATACTATGCATTGCAATAATGACACGCTTAAATAGTATATGTAACGTTTTTGGCGTACATTTTATTATGCAATTCAAAATTGTATTAAAAAAAACTAATATTATGTAATTATTTTGAGTTACCTGTAAATGTATGAAACAATGTCTTGTATGTTAATAATGTGCAATATCTATCTATCTACAAAATATATTCACATGCATTAGAAAATATATCTATATAGTGTTAAAACGAAGCCACTGAAAAACACAATAAAACACTAAAAAACCATAATTGTTTTTGGGTTTTTATAATCTTTGTGTTTAAGAATGTGCAATATATATATATATATATATATATATATATATATATATAATATATATATATATATATATATATATATAATAATAATAGTAACATTTGTATCTCGGTTATTCCTTTTAATATTCCTATGTTATCATCAAGGCCATGCTCACCCAGAATAATAAAACATGCAAACATGAACACTGGCCTCCTGGCTTTGTTTTTAGGAGCTCCAGCCGGGCGGTGTTAACGGCAGGTGGGTAAACATGGGGAGGTCTCTGTCTTGCTTCCTAGTGCTTGATTTGAGTGTGAGTGAGAGAGTCAGCCCAGCCCTGGGATACCGTGCAGACTCAGGTACAACAGTGGTCACAGTAATAAAACAAGGGCGGATACTATCAGTATAGGGCTCTGGTACCCCAAGGCATTGCATGACAAGAATAAACCCCTGCTGGCTATGGCAGCACACTGTAAAGTTCCCTTCAGCTGACCTAGCCCCTGTGACCTTGCCTTTGCTGAATGCTGGGCTCTGCCACTAATGGTTTTGCTAGCTGTGGTGTTTTATTGCCTCGCAGTCTGTCTGTCGCGTGTTTCGTAACTAAGCCAGTCACCTACATGGTGTTCTTCATTCTCTGCCTTCAGCAAACACTAACCCGGAGTTCATTAAGAAGCACAAACACAGCCATCCTCACCGTGGCTGTGCTCTTTGGCTGTTGGGATTAGTTGTCCTCTTGTGGTTTTTTGATTGGGTGTTATAGATGGAAGTTATAAATACATAGTATACAGGATATGCTTTTTTTTTTTTTTTTTTTTTTTTTTTTTTTTTTTAACAATGGGCACGTAAGATTATAAATGACAAGAGGAATCTCTCTTCCACGATCGGTTTGCAAGTGTGCTAAAGCACATTTAAAAAAAAAAAAAAAAAAAAAAAAAAACAACAACAAACCAAACCATGGCAAACCAATGTAAACTACAGTTACTGTACATTATAAGCATGGGAAAATAAAGAACTTCACAGCTTCTTTCTATAAAACCATGCGGGGAAACTACATCTTTAACAATCTTCACCTGCATCAGCGGTTTTGACACCAGTTGTGAGATAGGTCATGATTAATGAACTCGTTCCCCGAAGCTGCGATGAGGCTGATTTCCTCTCTGCCCTATCTGTGTCGCCGTATCTACCGCCTCACGTGCAGGCCTGCTGAGATCTGATCTCTCGCAGTGAAGGGGCTCCAGGAGCAGCGCTCAGCAGGAGCAGGTTGGAGAGCTGGGCCGGTTTCCATCAGGACTGCTATACCCAGGTTCATTCCGGTTTGAGACAGGCTGGATTTCAGTAAGAGAATCTGTTTCCACGTTGCTCATTAACAGAGTTTAATAAAGGAAACTGTACCCACTCTGCCCCCCGATATCTGTAATTTCCTGTTTCCTAACCACAGCTCTGGGACACGGAGATCAAAGCACACAGAGGCACTGCTGTCATGACCTACATACAGTACTGAAAACTGACAAAATCCCATGACAAAACCTGCCTTGTGACAGTATAGCGCGCCTACTCCAACTAACGGCCCCTGCTACACTGTGTCCCTTGCAATTGTTAAACCAGGCTGCTTGTAGCCAAGTCTGAAGTGCAATGAATCAGGGATAGAGCTGCGGCTCTTCTCATTTACAGCTCTATGTGTCTCACGAATATATTTTGAAGTGCAATGAATCAGGGATAGAGCTGTGGCTCTTCTCATTTACAGCTCTATGTGTCTCACGAATATATTTTGAAGTGCAATGAATCAGGGATAGAGCTGCGGCTCTTCTCATTTACAGCTCTATGTGTCTCACGAATATATTTTGAAGTGCAATGAATCAGGGATAGAGCTGCGGCTCTTATTTACAGCTCTATGTGTCTCACGAATATATTTTGAAGTGCAATGAATCAGGGATAGAGCTGCGGCTCTTCTCATTTACAGCTCTATGTGTCTCACGAATATATTTTGAAGTGCAATGAATCAGGGATAGAGCTGCGGCTCTTCTCATTTACAGCTCTATGTGTCTCACGAATATATTTTGAAGTGCAATGAATCAGGGATAGAGCTGCGGCTCTTCTCATTTACAGCTCTATGTGTCTCGCGAATATATTTTTCGGAAATCTGTTGTGGGAGAAAAACAAACCATAAAAAAAAAACAAAACGAGACATATTTGAGAAAGTTGAGCAGTGAAGCAGAAATGAATGCGAACTGAGCCTGTGAAACAGAGACACGAAAGAGAAATGCTGTTACCTGCTTGATTGGATTCCCTGAGAATAGCTCTCTAGAAGCACAGCAAAGTGTACTGAGGCACACTATGAAGGCATGATAAAGCGTAGGGAAGCATTGTAAAGCACAGAGAGATATGGTAAAGCATAGGGAAGCATTGTAAAGCACAGAGAGATCTGGTAAAGCATAGGGAAGCATTGTAAAGCACAGAGAGGTCTGGTAAAGCATAGGGAAGCATTGTAAAGCACAGAGAGATATGGTAAAGCATAGGGAAGCATTGTAAAGCACAGAGAGATCTGGTAAAGCATAGGGAAGCATTGTAAAGCACAGAGAGATATGGTAAAGCATAGGCAAGCATTGTAAAGCACAGAGAGATATGGTAAAGCATAGGGAAGCATTGTAAAGCACAGAGAGCTCTGGTAAAGCATAGGGAAGCATTGTAAAGCACAGAGAGGTCTGGTAAAGCATGGGGAAGCATTGTAAAGCACAGAGAGGTCTGGTAAAGCATGGGGAAGCATTGTAAAGCACAGAGAGGTCTGATAAATCATAGGGAATCACTGTAAAGCACAGAAAGGTCTGATAAATCATAGGCAAGCATTGTAAACAATGGGTTAATTGGGTACTTCACATTTCACGGGAACATGTTTATGATATTTAGTATCACAAGGCCAGCCTCTCGCCACAACAGTAAAAGAGTTTTTACACAAAAGAGACGTTTGAAAAATGCTGTCAGAACTTTGGACTCCAGAACCTTTAGCTTTAGAGCACGACTAACGATTTTAATAAACAATCCAGATGGTCCGTTTGCAAATCCTGCGTCAGGCATGCTGCTGTAAATCTGTCATTAATATGGCATTTACTGTAGCATAAAGACTTCTTATCGAGTACCAACATCATTGCCCTTCACTGCAGAGCAATAAAAAGGGTGGAGGGGCTCATTGACAAGCAGACTTTGTGCTGCCCAAATAGCAACTAGCACACAGAAACACAAGGCAGGAACAGCACTGGCAGAGCGGTCTCTATCTCATAGAGAAGAACCTTAACTTCATGTGTGTGTGCCTCAATCATACTCACTTAGGAATATTTAATTTGCATCTATTTGAAGGACCCTTCCCTTGCACAAGGTGTGTGCAGGTTTATACATTTTAGATTTGCTTGTGCCCAGACCGTGTGCTGTTTTTTTTCTTCTTGGTTTTCCAGGAAAGCTGGTACGGACACAAGCATGCCTCGTATCCTGTAGATCCCTTTCTCTGCAGACACACTCCACTGACACACACACTAGAGATGGACCAGCCTGGGAGATCTGCTGCTGGTAAGAACAGCTAGCGATACAATTCATGCCTGCAGGTCAGTCCTGGGTAGGGTGACCATAGAACTCCCTGTACACTAGGACAGTTTAGGACAGTTCTGGCCTTTTAACTCTCACTCCCAATGCATTCTGGTAAGTGTAGTTACCTGTGAAAGATACCTGACACAGTTAAAACATACCAGAATGCATTGCAGTTCTAGTTGGAAGGCCAGAACTGGACCAACCTGTCCAGGTGCACATGGTCAACCTAGTCCTGGACCTCTCTCAAGCACAGACTGCCAGCTGTACCCTCTTATAAAATTAAACTAAAGAGAAGTTACATTGTACAAATACAATTAAATATAAATAAATAATAAAAAAACTGACATAAAAACAAAGAAATCATGACCTAAATTCAATAACAAAATGAAGAGAAATAAAGGAAGGAAGCAGTCTGTTCCTAGGTACAAGGCTAAGGGCGTTGAAGGTCACTGGGTGGGTAATCAAAGTGTCAGACTGTGTTGTTTTGTTTGTATTCACACATTAGGGCTCACAAATCCTGTTTTTCAAAGCTTCTAAGCTGGATCAAAGTAAGGCTATATTTTATGATAGAGATTACTTTTAAACATTTAAACATTTTGAAGCAGCTTAAAAATGTGGCAGTTAAATTTGCCAGGTGTTTCCCAGCCTTGGAGTTTATCTTGTGATTTGCATTTCACGCAACTGAAAAGGAACGTCTCATGCAGTGATAGACACGGCAAACCGGGCTGCACAAACAGCACAGCCACACTATACCCAAAGGCTCCTGTTACTAAGGGCTGGAAATACAACTCCCATTGCATAGCAGCTTGACCCACTCTTGGTTTACTATGACTTTAATCAGACAGCTTGTTAGCTATACGCCAGGGCTAATGAAGCATGAATTAAAGCCTGGCATGAGTGAAACTGCTATGAAACAGGAGTCTTATTCCCATCCCTGCACTGCAGCTCCCCTTCTTGAGCTACAGATTAACAGCCAGTATGAAAGTGAACGATACCATTTAAAAAGGTCCTCGTTATTAACTTCAATACACTCAATCATAAACTCTGCACAGGCAGAGCCACGAGAAACCAAGTCCAGCAGACATTGCCTCCAACATATGAATACACGACCCTGCTTATAACTGCAGGTTAAAAACACATGGAAAGCAAAGCATGTTTCTGTGGAGCTCAGCCGTTCTGATATTACTCAAGCACAGCTAACAGGACCTGAATTAACAGCACCTGCTCTGAAACCACATCTTACTGATGAAAAGCCCTTCCCACGGGCGCTTGAGCCCTGCTCTCTGCCATGAACTTCCACTGGGATTCCAAAAGCACGTTCCCCTTTATAACAGGACACACAAAGACCAAATACAGCATATTGAAAGTGACAGCTTCTGAAATGATTTATAAGATGTGGTTCAAGTGTGGGCTTTGGGGTTGATGTGATCAACCTGACACGTCACAGCTAAGTTTCTTTACAGCCTTTTACAGTCAGAGCAATCACTCTGCATTGCACCCACCAACAACACAGAATTCACGCAATCCACAAGATTGCCTTTAACTGTTAAGCGTCAAATAAAAACCATTGATTGAGACTTGGAGAAGCAGGAGTCAACTAGCAAGACAAATTTAACATGAACAAAAAAATATCCCTTTTCAGGAGAGAAGCGTTTCTCCAACACATTTAACTTTCTGTTGTAACTTTATTGGACAGAGAGAAAGAGTTGAAACAGTTGTAATAACTATGTTAGAGCTGTCGGGACCATGCAAAAGAAGAGAAGCAGTAACTACACTCGCTGTGTAAGAAGCATGCAGGTGTGACATGCACAGGTCCAGCCAGGCTGCTGCATACACTGCCCTGACATTGAAACTCTCATTAACTTGTGCTACACAACAGCTTAACAAAGTTACAAGTCATGTTGGATATATGTAAAAGCCATACCTACACACCCACTGCATGATCAATATATCCACCTGTTGTACACACATTAATTACACAACCCCTGCTGTACTCCAGTTACACAATCCCAAAACACTTTACGTTGCTAAGCTCTTCACAAGGCAAACCATCCTCTGCATTCAGCCAGTTAACGCAAGTTAAAAATAAATTGTCTACATCTTTTATAAACATGAAGGGAGCGCTGCCGAGTTTTATTGAAGAGAAAGCAAGACTTACCACAGTAGATGGGTTGTCAATAATGGCACCTGGAACGTGTCGTTTTTTTAAATGCTTTTTTTTTTTAACCAAGTCGTTTTTGCTATGCGAGTTGCAGGGTTTCCTTTACTATATTTGGACAGTTTTTAAACTTGCGCTTTTGTGACGTTCTTATCAGGTTGGATTGTAGGGTTGTACTATTGACCAAAATCCATTTCTCAAACACTCTGGGCAAAAAACACAAGACGTAGGGGAAGACGCAGCTTATCAATGCAGGATTTGATCACTTTCTTTTCAGAAAAACAAGAAAACACAAACCAAAACTAGCCTGTTATACAAAACTTCCATTTATTTTATTAAAGTTCTATTTCATGAAAGTTTGAGTGGATTTCCCCATCTGAATAAGTTTAACACTGAATGACGGACAGACGCACACACACAGCTGATCAAATCCTATTTTGACTCGACTACCTGCACAAGCTGCTGTTATTTTGGATCTTCTTTTCTGTGGAGACGAGTTCTTCACTGCTTACTGAGCTTCTCCGCGCTGGATTTGAAAGGACTATGTTTTGGCACAGGAATTCTCTACATGATTTTATTAATATTACTTTTTTAAAAAATATATATTTTTTTACATCCTGTTTTGTTTTCTTGAAACCCCTCTGTGCTACTTTCCTCTGAGACGGGGCTCCTCACAGCCGCTTGGACCCTTGAGATCCGAGGTGGACAGCGTTGTGTCTCAGCATGATTTAAACAAAAAAAGTCCCAGAAATGGCTTGATTTCAGCTATAAAACTGTGTGTAAAAGAAACACACACACACACACACATATATATATATATATATATATATATATATATATATATATATACACACATATATATACACACATATATATATATACACACATCTTTTGAGAAAATCAGATCTCTCAAACGACACATCGTCTTGTCGAGCACTTCACTTCTAGTCTGGTACGTTTGAATTTCTTACTCTCAGTTCACAGAATGTTAGCGATTGCTGCTGCCGCGTGTTCATGGGATTCCTTTGCTTGTGTGTACAGTACGGTACTGCACAGAAGACTGCTGTAACAGATTGTGCAGGCTGAGATTTCAGGGACACACTTGTAAACAGGTCTCCACAACTCAAGAGAGAGTTTATCCAGACATGAACTGTGTTAAACAAAACAATAAAATACTTAAATACGGAGCATTTCAATTTGAGCTGGGTCATTCCACAGTACCGGTCTGTCTGTTCAAAACTGCTGGGAAAATGTTTGGGTCCAACAAATGTACAGGGGAACGACCAATTTATTACAAAAATACAAATTCTCAAAATCATTCCGAATGCACATAGACCACTCACAGATCTCAAACTGCAAGAGAAAAGAGGTGGGGGGAGACGGGAACATAGAAACGGTGTGAGGAGGACTCGTCTTCTCTTCAATGTGCATGTGTAAAGGCAGTAGTGGTCATCTCTGACTAAATGAATGACTGACTCAGGACTGCTGGTGCTGCTGGCAAGGGATTACTGCGCAGAACTACTGCTAGACTGTCAAAGCTAATTAACCCAAAATTGTTATTTGAATTGTAAAATACTAATAAAAGTCTGTCAATCAGAAATCTACAACTCAAGCCATTTTAACTTGTTTTAGAAACAAACACTGCTGATGATTCCGAGTAAATAGCTTTGTGGATCGAGCCCACTGCACACAGCAGGGTTAATGACTCGGGTCAGTCCCTGTACTACAAATCAGAAACAAAGGACTGCATTCCTCGTGCTCTCATAGTCAGTTTCTCCCTCCCCCTTCTACCTCTCTTCTTCCAGAACAGCTCTTCTGCTTTCAGCTTGGAAATACAGTTGCCACGGTGAAACTGGGGATTAAAAAAAACAGCCCCGTCCTTCCTTTTAGCAAGCTAGAAATGGAAGAGTCAAAAGAATCAACCCCTGTTTCAGCCGTATCCGTGGGTGCAGGCTGCCCCCCCTCCCCTCCCCTAGTCCATGTGTGCAGGTTGCCCTCTCCCCTCCCCTAGTCCGTGTGTGCAGGCTGCCCCTCCCCTCCCCCGTGTGTGCAGGCTGCCCTCTCCCCTCCCCTAGTCCGTCTCGCTCGAGTCGCTGCTCTGCTCTCCCTGCACTTTGTTGTGGTGCTGCATGGCTCGGTGGTAAGCCACCTGCACAGATTTCCGGATGTTGCTCTTCCTCCCCTCCAGCATCTTCAGCTTGTCCAGCTCCTGGTCAACCCCCAGGGGAACCAGCTTGGTGCGCGGCAGCCACTGCCTGCGGAACGGGGAGAACGAGAAGAAATCAGCAAACAGCTTCATCAGGGTTGGAAATAAGAGTCCTGCTGCATAGCATCCAGTCCAGGTTGACAAGCTCAGATGTGTCATATTAAACTCATAATAAAACCAGGACTGAGTCAGACGGCTATGCAACGGGAGTCTTACTTCCAACCCTGTTCATTCATAGTTGGGTTTCAGAAATCAATGATGGTTGGACCTCAAAATTAAATTTAAAAATACTAAAATTATCTAGAAGTAATACATTCAATGACAAGGACAACTGAAGGCATTGAAAAACACATGAACTGGTTTCTTTCAGCATTTCTAAAAACAACCTCAAAGTTACAAACACACAGGGAATGGAGGGTGTCTAAAATGAGTGGGGCGAATGAAACTTCAATTACTTTCAAGGGATTAATGCAAGTGTACTGTAATAGTAAAAACAAGGGATGCCTGTTAAACCGATGAATAAAAGTGTTAATGAAGGGAGCAGGGAAGTATGGAGTGAAAGAAGAATACAAGATTGAGCGAGGGGGAGGAGGGAGTTAATGAAGAACGAATGGCGGAAGAAGCGAGGGGGGTAGTTAATGAAGAAGGAATGGAGGATCGAGCGAGGGGGGAGGGGGGAGGAAGCTCCCACTCACCAGGTCCTCTTGTTGTCGAAGAATAGCACGAGGTAGAGGTGCTCTCGGGACTCCTGGCTCATCTGCTCCCCCAGTTTGAGCACATCGAGGGGGGGCACCGGGATCGGAACGCCGTGATGGAACATCCCCTCCCGAGGCATCTTCGGATCAATGATCTGAAACCAGAGAGAGAGAGAGAGAGAGGAAAGCAGAACACCATGTTAAGTTTGCAATACATATGTTTTTGTGTACTAAGGTTAATGATCTGAAACCTGTGTCAGAGAGAGGACATAGGAGAAAGGAGAGACAGAGAATACTGCCCATATTCATAAAGCACAACACCATACTAAGTTATTGCACCATCCCTCGCAAGAAACAGCTAAGGGGCACGGAGAAGCTCTTAAACACCACCAGTCTCTCTAAAGTACAATAAAAAAAGAACTTTGGTTATTTTAGTCTGTGACTGAGGAGCAGGTTAACACCTAGTAACAAAGACTAAATCAAAATAAAGAATAAACAAAAGCACACCTTAAAAAAAAAAAAAATTATATATATATGATAGATAGCAGGGGTGGACTCATTTTGAATGGCCTGCCATTACTGAAACAATCACTGCTACCTCCTGGTGGACACTCGCAGCACTGCAGCCCTAGTGGGTACCCCCCAGTATAAACTCCCTTACCAGTGCAGGGTAAGAGGGGTAGCCCCTGCACTTTGCCCACACCAGATCCAGAGAGTGAAGCGGGCTGTACTCATCAGGAGACATCCAACAGGACCGGCCACGACCCGAACGGACCACTGCAGAGAGGAGAGAGGAGAGTCAGTACAACAGAGACAGGAGAGAGGGTCATTACCACAGAGACAGTTAATACAGAGAGGACAGGAGAGGGAGAGAGAGTGCTTACTGCCGAGAGAGACTCCACGCACCCCTCCTGTGGAGTAGGACTCGTTCTCTGTCCCTGACGTCTCCTCGCTGCTGTCCTCTGGGAAGTTCACCTGGGAGAACGAGGGCTTGCCGCGACCCTGCTTGGAGGGAGTGGTGCTGCGAGAGAGAGAGAGAGGAGAGTGAGCGAGAGCACCTTTCAGTGCGTCTCTCTGTGTGCATCTCTCTGTCTGTGTGTGCCAGTCTCAGTGTGGCTGTGTTTCTGTAGCTGGTGCGGTCGGAGGAGCTGCTCTGCGGGTGCGAGTCTCAGTGCGCCGCAGCGTCTCAGTGCGTTTCTGTACCTGGTACGGCCGGAGGAGCTGCTCTGTGTGTGCGAGTCTCAGTGTGTTTCTGTACCTGGTACAGTCGGAGGAGCTGCTCTGTGTGTGCGAGTCTCAGTGCGCCGCAGCGTCTCAGTGCGTTTCTGTACCCGGTACGGTCGGAGGAGCAGCTCTGTGTGTGCGAGTCTCAGTGCGCCGCAGCGTCTCAGTGTGTTTCTGTACCTGGTACGGTCGGAGGAGCTGCTCTGTGTGTGCGAGTCTCAGTGTGGCTCAGTGTCTCAGTGTGTTTCTGTACCTGGTACGGTCGGAGGAGCTGCTCTGTGTGTGCGAGTCTCAGTGTGTTTCTGTACCCGGTACGGTCGGAGGAGCTGCTCTGTGTGTGCGAGTCTCAGTGTGGCTCAGTGTCTCAGTGCGTTTCTGTACCCGGTACGGTCGGAGGAGCAGCTCTGTGTGTGCGAGTCTCAGTGTGGCTCAGTGTCTCAGTGTGTTTCTGTACCCGGTACGGTCGGAGGAGCTGCTCTGTGTGTGCGAGTGTCAGTGTGGCTCAGTGTCTCAGTGTGTTTCTGTACCCGGTACGGTCGGAGGAGCAGCTCTGTGTGTGCGAGTCTCAGTGTGGCTCAGTGTCTCAGTGTGTTTCTGTACCCGGTACGGTCGGAGGAGCTGCTCTGTGTGTGCGAGTCTCAGTGTGGCTCAGTGTCTCAGTGTGTTTCTGTACCCGGTACGGTCGGAGGAGCAGCTCTGTGTGTGCGAGTCTCAGTGTGGCTCAGTGTCTCAGTGTGTTTCTGTACCCGGTACGGTCGGAGGAGCTGCTCTGTGTGTGCGAGTCTCAGTGTGGCTCAGTGTCTCAGTGTGTTTCTGTACCCGGTACGGTCGGAGGAGCTGCTCTGTGTGTGCGAGTCTCAGTGTGGCTCAGTGTCTCAGTGTGTTTCTGTACCTGGTACGGTCGGAGGAGCTGCTCTGTGTGTGCGAGTCTCAGTGTGGCTCAGTGTCTCAGTGTGTTTCTGTACCCGGTACGGTCGGAGGAGCTGCTCTGTGTGTGCGAGTCTCAGTGTGTTTCTGTACCCGGTACGGTCGGAGGAGCTGCTCTGTGTGTGCGAGTCTCAGTGCGCCGCAGTCTCAGTGTGTTTCTGTAGCTGGTACGGTCGGAGGAGCTGCTCTGTGTGTGCGAGTCTCAGTGTGGCTCAGTGTCTCAGTGTGTTTCTGTACCCGGTACGGTCGGAGGAGCTGCTCTGTGTGTGCGAGTGTCAGTGTGGCTCAGTGTCTCAGTGCGTTTCTGTACCCGGTACGGTCGGAGGAGCTGCTCTGTGTGTGCGAGTGTCAGTGTGGCTCAGTGTCTCAGTGTGTTTCTGTAGCTGGTACGGTCGGAGGAGCTGCTCTGTGTGTGCGAGTGTCAGTGTGGCTCAGTGTCTCAGTGTGTTTCTGTACCCGGTACGGTCGGAGGAGCTGCTCTGTGTGTGCGAGTCTCAGTGTGGCTCAGTGTCTCAGTGCGTTTCTGTAGTTGGTGCGGTCGGAGGAGCTGCTCTGTGTGTGCGAGTCTCAGTGTGGCTCAGTGTCTCAGTGTGTTTCTGTAGTTGGTACGGTCGGAGGAGCTGCTCTGTGTGTGCGAGTCTCAGTGTGTTTCTGTAGTTGGTACGGTCGGAGGAGCTGCTCTGTGTGTGCGAGTCTCAGTGCGCCGCAGCTTCTCAAGTGTGTTTCTGTACCTGGTACGGTCGGAGGCGGCACTGCTGCTGGTGCTGGTGCTCGACTCCGAGTCGGAGGAGCTGCGTGGGAGGCTGCGCTCGTTTCGGTACACGCGGAAACTCTCCGTCACTGGCTGACTGCCCCCGTCGAACCCATTGGAGGGGAGACCTGAGGGAAGACAGGGAGAGAGAGCGAGTTACAGCAGAGAGGAAGAACAGAGAGGTGTGTGCATCTCCCAGCGTGTGTGTCTGTGCATCAATACATCTCCTCTCACAGGGTTATGGCTCAGTCTGCGCGTGTGTGTGTTATCATCTTTCTCATAGCCAGGTGTGGCTCCTCGCTGCTCTCCTGTGTCAGTGTGTGTGTGTGTGTGTGTGTCTCAGTGTAGTGTGTGTCTGTGTGTGTGTATATGTCTCCCTCTCTTACCCAAGTGCAGCTCCTCGCTGCTCTCCTGTGTCAGTGTGTGTGTGTGTGTGTTTCAGTGTAGTGTGTGTCTGTGTGTGTGTATATGTCTCCCTCTCTTACCCAAGTGCAGCTCCTCGCTGCTCTCCTGTGTCAGTGTGTGTGTGTGTGTGTGTGTGTCTCAGTGTAGTGTGTGTCTCTGTGTGTGTATATGTCTCCCTCTCTTACCCAAGTGCAGCTCCTCGCTGCTCTCCTGTGTCAGTGCAGTGTGTGTCTATGTCTCTCTCTCTTACTCAGGTGCAGCTCCTAGCTGCTCTCCTATCTCAGTGTAGTGTGTGTCTATGTCTCTCTCTCTTACCCAGGTGTAGCTCCTCGCTGCTCTCCTGTGTCAGTGCAGTGTGTGTCTATGTCTCTCTCTCTTACTCAGGTGCAGCTCCTAGCTGCTCTCCTATCTCAGTGTAGTGTGTGTCTATGTCTCTCTCTCTTACCCAGGTGTAGCTCCCCGCTGCTCTCCTGTGTCAGTGTAGTGTGTGTATATGTCTCACTCTCTTACCCAGGTGCAGCTCCTCGCTGCTCTCCTGACTCTCACTGTCCGAGCTTGAGCTGCTCCGGGGGCTTCGCACCCTCTTCCTCGGGCGGGGGCCGGAGAGCAGGGGCAGCCGGGGGGGCCCGATGGGGCTGGGGCGGCAGCCGGGGGCCCCCTGGCTGTCCCGGTTCTTCGGGGGCCTCCCTGGCCTCTTGGGGGGCCCTGCGGTCTTGGGGTTCTTTTTAGAGAAGAGGACCGAAGTGCGGCGCCCCACTTCTGGGGCCAGAGCGGAGGAAGAGGAGGAGCCCAGACCTGCAGAAACACAGACAGTCAGCTGCAGACAGAAACACATACAAGGGTTAATGGGAATCCCACAGCAATTAGAATGGGGCAATATTACAATGCAGTATGATATAGACTAGAGGAGAGTTCAACAATACTGTACACAAGCAAAAACTACAGCCTCCCAACCTGCTACTGGGAGGGAAACCGCTCCGCGTTTTAATGCAAGCTCAGGTGTGTCTTCTTAAACCTGGACTGAATAAAAACTGCTATGCAATGGGAATCTCCTTTCCAACTCCAACTACAGTGTGTACTCCTTTCTCCTCCCACCTCCTATTCCCTCTTGCTTACCTTTCCCCCCTCCTGCTCCTCCTCCTCCCCCTCCTCCCCCCATCTCATGGCTGCTGCTCTCCTCCCCCTCCTGGTCAGAGTGCTGGCGGAGCTCCTTGCCGCCGCTGCCTGTGCCAGTTCTGGTGGTGCCGTTGCCGGGGAGGGGGTTGTGGTGATGACGGTGGTGGTGGTGCGATGAGGGGGGGGCGACCCCTTGCCCGCGGTCGCCCCCCTCCTGGCCCCCCATCCCACCCCCGTCTCTCTGATGGGCCAGCTTGCGCTTGATCACCGTCATCTCCTTCTTCAGAGCCTTGGCGCGCCGAGAACGGCCGATGCTGTGCCTCCCCGCGCTCACCTCGTCCAGCTTCTCCTGCAGGACCTTGAGCTGCTCGCACAGGGGCAGCCGCTTGCGGTTCTCCGGGAGCAGCAAGTCTGCTGGAGGGAGGTGGGGAGGGGAGAGGATGTTAAATTACAGTGTCCTGGGATACAGTGCCACCTCTATTCACACAAGCATACAGCACTGTCAACATTCACACAAACACATGTAGGTGGGGAGCAGGAGGGGAGAAACAGCGGTAACACAAGAAAAAGAAAGAAATGCGCGTAGCTGAAAGGAGACGCAGAGACAGCTGGCGACGCACAGACGGACAGTGACCCTTTCCTCTCACCATCCTCCAGGCCCAGCTGGCTGTGCTGCCCCTCTGCGGCGGGGGGTTTGGGCAGGTGCAGCCCCGTCTCGAAGTCGATGCCGATCTTGTCTGCCTGCCTCCTGGCCTGCCTCAGCAGGGCGCCCCCCTGCTCACGGAGCCTCACCGCCGCCCGGTAGAACACTGTGTCCTTGGCATTGTACTTGAGGCAGTTGTTGACAATTAGCCCAAAGTCCTCCTCGAACTGCTCGAAGCTGCGGTACTCGTGAGCCTCCAGGCTGACCAACATCGTCTGGAAGTCCATCGGCTTCTTGATATGGTCCAGATAGTCTGGCACCTGACAAGGGGACAGAGGGGGAGACAGCGTTAATACTGGGGTACAGCATACAGGAACAAACTCTATTCACAAACAGGCAGGGAGAGAGAGACTTTCTTTTTTTAAACCACTTTATTCCAAAAAATAAAATTAAAATCTAATTTACTTTATTAGTCACATTACATACAATACAACAAAATAACAGTGAAAACACAAACACAGCCAGCCAGCCACTGCCCCCACCACACACACACACACACGGGGGCAGTACCTCTGCCAGCGGCACAGGGTCGGTGAAGAAGTTGCTGGTGTCCTTGTCCTGCAGCTGCTCCAGAGTGTTCCTGAGCAGGATCAGGAAGGGAGTCAGCTGCACCTCCATGGCAAGCTGCTGCACTTTGATCTGCAGGACACAGGACAAGTCAGTGCATTATAATACAGCACAATAGAGTGCACCAGCAATAATACACAATGCATCAGACTGTATACCACATCTAGAGCCACAGGACGAGTCAATAACTAACTAGCTGTATTTCTGTGCGTAACTTGTGATCTGCAGCCTCTGCACTGGTAAAGAGTCCCTATAACCAGGCTCCACTCTGGGCAATGGGGCAGTGACGCCCCCTGGCTCTGGAGTGCTCTTCCCCTTGAAATGAAGGGCTTAGGGGGTGCTGCTGTTTTTAAAGCACGACTGAAAAAAACGCTATATAAAATAAAGATTATTATTATTATTACTACTACATTACATTACACTACAAGTGATAGAACACAATACAATTCCTTTCCCAACTAAATACACCGACATAGAGCTACACCATCGTTCCCATGTCCCTGCCTTTCTCCCTCCCTCTCGCTTCAGTTTCTCCCTCTCGCTTCAGTTTCTCCCTCTCGCTTCAGTTTCTCTCTCCCTCGCTCTCTCACCGACTCTCGTTTGATTTTCTCTCTCTTGCGGATCAGCTCCACCAGCAGTCTGGCTCTCTCCAGGTCATGCCGCAGTCTCTGCCAGGACTTGAGCTGCTCTTTCAGGGCGCTCTGGTTCTCGTCGCCCTCCTTCTGAGCAGAAAACAAAAAAAAAAACACATTGAGTCCGAGCAAGATGCAAAACGACAACACTATATTTATTTGCAAGGGAGCATCTGAATAACATATAGAAACAATTCTACAAATAAGGTCAGCTTCCAGCTTGCGTTCCTTTATTCCTATTTACAGCCTGAGAAAATACACAGACTGAAAACAAATCAAACCGATTGCGTGATCAAGGGCAGAGAATTACAAAAAATAAATAAATATGATGTAGAAATTAAAATGTGAAATTATTAAAATAATACAAAAAAAAAACCTAAAGATAAATGATTAAAAATAATTTAAATATTGTCGTAATGAAAAGTGATGCAAGTAACGTAACAGTCTATCAGTATTATACAAATGATTGCCTGGGACTGGAAATCAGCATCTGTGCTACATGAAGTTGCAAAAACAACAAAAATAAATCAAATAAAGTGTACCCTTACAGGAAAAACCACTCCACTCTCCAAGCAGCTGTCCTTCTCATCGCTGTCCTGCAGAATAGAAACACACACATATAACACACTGCACTGCTACCACACAGAGTCAGGCTATCAAATAATCCACAGTATCGGAACAATTCTGACTTAAACCACATAGTGAAAACTGCTTAAAACGTCTCCAGTAATTAGCCACTTGAAAAACTGCCAGAAAAAATTTGCCTGAAAGTCTGCTGGTGTGACATGGGCTTTAAAAGTTTTAAACATTTAGGAAATTCAGGGATCACATCAAGCTTGCAGCATCGTTCTGAATTCACACCTGCGAGGGTCCCGTGGGGCCGGGGGAGGACTGCCCCCCTCACTGCTTACCCACCTGCTCAGCGTGACGCTGAGACTGCAGGTGCGTCTGCAGCCGGCGCAGGAGCGGCACGCCGTTGCGAGACTGCCTCTTCAGAGTCCAGTAGCTGTGCAGCCGCTGCATGAACTGGCTCTTCCGTGGCAGGGTCAGCTGGCTTGTGATCTTACTGAGCCTGCGCTCACAGACACAGAGACATGGACAGACAGAAACAAAGAGACACATACAGGCACAGAGATACGGACAGACAGAAACAGAGAGGCACACACAGACAAAGAGACACAAGCAGAGAGACACACACACACACGCCGGGACAGACAGAAACAAGCGCACACACAGACAAAAACACAGCGTGAGACACACACACACAAGAGACACGGACAGACAGAACAGAGAGACACACAGACAGGCACAGTGACCACAGACAAAGACCACGACACGTGAGAGTCACTACACACAGACAGAGACACTCGACACAGACAGAAACAGAGAGGCACACACAGACAAAGAGACACAAGCAGAGAGACACACACACAGGCACAGAGACACGGACAGACAGAAACAGAGAGGCACACACAGACAAAGAGACACAACAGAGAGACACACACACAGGCACAGAGACACGGACAGACAGAAACAGAGAGGCACACACAGACAAAGAGACACAAGCAGAGAGACACACACACAGGCACAGAGACACGGACAGACAGAAACAGAGAGACACACACAGACAAAGAGACACAAGCACGGACAGACAGAACACAGAGAGAGAGACACACACACACACACAGAGACACAGACAGAACAGAGAGGCACACACAGACAAAGAGACACAAGCAGAGACACACACACAGGCACAGAGACACGGACAGACAGAAACAGAGAGGCACACACAGACAAAAGAGACACAAGCAGAGAGACACACACACAGGCACAGAGACACGGACAGACAGAAACAGAGAGGCACACACAGACAAAGAGACACAAGCAGGGAGACACCACACACACACACACACACACACACACACACACACAACACACACACACACACAGGCACAGAGACACGGACAGACACAAAGGTGACAAATACAAGAGACAAAAAACTAATTTAGAAATAACATACTCCCAAATTCCACAGTCAGAGAACACGGACAGACACACCTTTGACAAATACATGAGACAAAAACTAATTTGAAATCTTGATTTTAACATACTCCCAATTCCAGTGAGGAAATAAAAGAACATTTTATTATTTTATTATTATATTATTATTACTATTAATAGCATTATTAAGAATAAGGTATTCTGCACAACTGCAGCTGGGTGAACATATTTACCTTAACAACTTTTTTCTAGGATTTAATATCTCCAAAACACTTGATGTTCTGCCAACAAGTTTTTGTATAACATATTTCCTGAAACAAACACTGCATGCAACCTGTCACACACACACAGCAGCCCCTCCCCCTCTCTCACCTGTGCGGGGGGATGCACGGCACGGACACCACGGGCGCGGCTGCTCTCTTCTCCGCCAGGATCTTGCGCGCCTTCTTCATCTTGATGCGTGACTTGGCCTTGGCCTTCTTCACCTTCTCCGAGCTCCACCCCTTGCCCTCTTCCTCAGGGGGCTCCTCCTCGTCCTCGGGGTCTCCCTCGCTGAGGGACAGAGCCCCGGCCGAGGTGGGGGCAGACGCGGGGTGGCGCGCTGAGCCGGGCGGGGTGTGGATGTCGCAGTACGCGGTCTTCCTCACGCTGAACGACGTGCCGTTGGCCCCCGTCTCTCTCACGGGCTCCATCTTCATGTAGAGCCCTGCCTGCTGTGCACAGGTCACGTGGAAAGCCGTGTAGCAGTTGGCTTTGTGGCACTGGATGCAGGCTCCGGAGCCGCGCTGCTTGCAGATGTAACAGGTCAGCTTCCAGCGTGCGGGTGGGATGTGCTCGATGCTGTCAATGGGCTCCAGGAACACTGTGTTGGCGAAGCAGACCTCTGGGATCCACAGCGCGCACACCACGTGCGCCCAGCCGCTGTCGTCCGTCTGCTTGAAGGCGCCGCCCTTGTTGGGGCAGAGCGCACAGTCCACCGCGCGGGACGGAGACTGCAGGCACCGTCGGCACAGCCACTGGCCCTCGGGGATGTAGGGCACCCCGTAGCACTCTTGGTGCACAGCCAGGTTGCACATGTCGCAGAACAGGATGACGTTGCTGTTCTGGCACTCGCCGTCATTGCAGATGCAGCACACGGCGTCCTCGTCGATGAGGGCGCTGGGGTCCGCCTGGGGAAGCAGGGAACAACAACGACGACGACGACGACAGGAACAATTTAGAAAGGCTGTTATCATTCCTAAACAGAGTAGTAGTATTACACCTCGTCTCCATGAGCTTTGATTGGCCTCCCGCATTCCTCCTGAACCCCATCGATAGTCTACCGAGTTCAGTGAAAAGACTTCAATGAAATGCGGTTCTTTCCCAGCCTCGTGGCTTTGGGAACGGATCAGAAATAGAATCAGGGCAGCTCAGATTCAGAGCAAATGCAGGTTGGTTAAATGAACATGGAAACGCAGTACCAGGGGCAGCAGGGTTTTCAAGCCATGGAAACGAGGTATTAGCCGACTGCTGGGTTACCTTGTTGTGGCTCTCGAAGTAGGACTCCTTCTCCAGCCGGTCCATGAGGTACTCGAAGACCTCCTGGGGGATGGGCAGCACCCCCTCAGTGTGCCGCTTGTCGTTCATGATGTCCAGCCAGATGTAATCTTCCTCGTCCATGTCGTACTCCACCTCCTCGTCCAGCTCCTTCACAGACTTGTCAATGTACCTGAGACACACCCAGAGAGGGACACAGACATGTCAATGTACTCGAAACGCACCCAGAGAGGGACACAGACACAGGGTACAGGAGCTGAGCTGCAAAGCTTTTCAAAGAGTTGTGTTTGGAAACAGCACTTGAGTGTCAATGCTCACTGATGGAGCAGTGCGCCATTTGCTACTGTGCAGCACAATCCAGCGCTTAACACAAACGCTTGGATGCTCAAGAGCTCGTCGTTTTCAGGAAATTTTGGGGCACAAATCAAGTGAGCCACTCAAGTGTGGCTTGTGAATACAGCTGGAAAAAAACCCCAAAACCCCAATAAAACACACCCCTTCTAATTAATTCATTTCCAAATAAACTGAACATCATGGATTTATCAAGAGAAAATAGACAATCTCACTTGAATCAAACAAGCCTAATAGTAAGAGTAAAACAGTATATACAAATCAATTTAAAAAAACGGAACCACAAGCCAAGTCATAATTGTAGCTACAGTGTTTTGTTCAACTGGAACCTATTTCAGTGAGGTACCTGAGTGGAACATGCCTGCCAACTACAGCTTTTGACGTGCGTGTGCGTCTGTGTGCATACATGCGTGTTACCTCTAATATGAGGTGTCTGTGCGTGTGTGTGCGGGTGCGGGTGCGGGCTGTTACCTGTAGTAGGAGGCAGGTCTTGGGGGCGCGTCCTGTGTGTCCTGCTCCAGCTCCCTGTACACCACCTCAGGCAGTTTGACGGCCGGTCCAGAGGAGGCGCTGTGGTAGTGGTGGTGATGGTGCCCCGTGGCCTCCTTCTTCTTCTCCTTGCTCTTGTGCTTGCCCGGTTTGGGGGTGGTGTTGTTGCCTTTGCCCCCGCTGGCTCCCGAGTTGGCTGAATTGGCTGCTGGGGTATCAGGCCTGTCTTTTGCACCCGCTGAATCCCCCCCACCCCCGACCCCTGGGGAGGGGGCGCTCCCCCCTGCCCCCCAGAGGGCTCCTCGGATTCCCCATCCTCTTCCGAGAGGGGGACGGGGGTCTCCCGAGGAGCCTAAGGGGTAGGAGCAGCTTTGCCCTGCAGGTTCCAATGTCTTCTACGACTAGGACACGTGCGTACGTGTACCTACAGATGAAGGTGGTCGGAGCGGGCGGACACTCATCCAGTACCAGGAGCTGACCCCCTGACCCTCCAAGACTCGACCCCCCCACCAAGAGGGGGGGCGTGGAGCCTCCTCCTCCTCCTCCTCCTCCTCCTCCTCCTCCTCCTCCTGCATCTCCTCCTGCCCCCCCGCGGGGCTGGCGCCCCTTCTTCTTGGGCTTGCGCAGCGGGGTGCCCTGGCTGGGAGGGGGGTTGTCGTGGTCGTAGTGGTACAGGTGGTACTCTATGCCGCTGTAGCTCTTGTAGATCTTGCGGCAGGTCTCCACCGGGCACTCGTACGGGGGCTTTGTGGCCCGCAGGTTGTGGCAGAACGTCTTCACATCGAAGTCCAGACCCATTGTTACAACGACAACTGTGGCTGCAGCGGGTTACATCTAGGAGGAAAGGAGGAAGAGAAGAAGGAAGGAATTAAAAGATATTTTCAATTAATTTGTATCAGCCTTTTTCAGTTTTTGTAACTCAAGTCCTGAAGTCCTGAAGAAATTACACTTATTTTAATAATCTTTAAAAAAATAAACTTAAAACAGTGCTATTTATATAGGTATTTGTATTTTCCCCCTGCCATGTTTAAAATACCCAACAGTGTTTCATCACCATAGCAACCCCCACATCAGAAACAGTCCCTGCCTATCTCCAGCCAGCCCAGCCCAACCCAACCCAACCCGCAGGAGCACCAGAGCCAATGCAGTCAAATAAACTACTGACATATACGGAAATGAGGGTCCCAATTTTAAATAAAGTGATGCAACTCAGTACAGGACTGGCAGCTTAGCAAGCAGGAAGAGTCAGACCCTGCATCTGCAGGCAACCTTTTACCCGTTCCGAGTCCTAATATATTACCCTAACAATTCCAAAGGTGTTCCCTCCATTCTGGATAAAAGCATGTGTGTATTAAGAAGCAGTCACTTGTCTTCGATCAATCAAAGTTTTGAGAGCTTGAGTTTAATAGTGTAACAGCTTACACTAATAATGAAAAAGTTACTGGAGTCAAACCGTTAACACACACTCAAATAATGCTAGCAACCGATCGGGATGACTCAAAGGCTAACGACATTTAATACAGAAAAACACATATATAGTTAAAAACACCAATAAACAAACAACCACACTAGGGCCTATAGATAGCAAATGCCATGTTTACTGTAACACAATAAACGTGACAACAGCATTGCATCAGCAGTACAAACTATCACTGCATAAACATGCAATACTGAAATAAACAAATACAACAACTTACCAGCTTCAAACGAGTCATCTCCTCTCTTCTTTGTGCCTTTCGTCACGTCAGAACTTGTTGGGTTTTTTTTTCTATCTCAACTATAACTTCCCTCCAAAAAAGAAGCCCACAATTTATATTAATATAGTGTGCGGGGAAACAAAAAATGCGGGCGGTCAAAGCACGCCACAAAAAAACCGTCAACTTCTCGCCATCTTTCCACTTCGACCCTCCGCCCAAGGAAGTAATCACAAAGTCAGTTTAGTGACTTGGCGCAGAAAGTCCAGGTTACCTTCTCTGTCGTCGTATCGCGTTGCAGTTGACGGGTTTCCAATGCCTGTGTGAAAGCGCGTCTGTGTGTCTGCGGGATGAGTATTCAGATCAGAGGGAGATGCGCAGATCCCTAACACGGCAGGGCAGCCCCCCGCTGCTTCTGCGGCGCTTTTTATTAACTCTACAAAACTGTTAACATCGAATACTAAAAAAAAAAAAAAGAGAGAAAGAAAATAATCATTTAGGCGCTTCCTGAATGAAAACAAATACCTTAGCTACAAGCCAACTCCACACGCATGACAACGGCACTCTGCAGGCTACTTGTTTCTTCATATATTAAAGATGCACTTAAAAAAAGCGAAAATATCGATAAGGAAATGTGTTCGCGTTGAGTTTAGAAAGGGAGGCTACAGAAACACTGAGTGTTGACACTGCCAGTATAGTATAGTATAGTATAGTATAGTATAGTATAGTATAGTACAGTATACACACACACACACACACAACATGACAAAAGGGGTAGCGCTGAAGTTCAGTGCATATTTCCCACCACAACACCGAACTGTTTTGCAATTTAAAAGCCTTGTAACGAGACTTACTGGGAATGTGACGCCTGGTGCCCGCACCCCGGGGGTTTCTTTCTGAATAAATATTAACCCCATTGCAATGTAAATATTAACCCCATTGCAATGTAAATATTAAAATCGCTGCAATGTAAATATTAACCCCATTGCAATGCGCTTGATCTCATCTGAAAGCGATCCTGGCGGAACAATAGCGGCGCTGCAGCGCGGAGGCGAGCCCGCACTTTCGAGACCTGCCGCTTCCACCGCGCACAGTAACACCCGCCGAGCAGCGCCAGCGACACCCCGGGGCTCCCCGGCTTCCACACTTCAAATCACTCCCTCCCTCCCTCCCTCCCTCCCTCCTTCCTTCCTTCGTTTGTTTGTTTATTTATTTTAGTTCGGCGGTTTTGCCAAAGTGACGAATCGGTTTCCTGTGTTTAAAACACTGAACGCTATTCGCACTTTCCAAAATGTATACATTATATATTTAATAAAACATGCGAATTTCATAGTCATACACGCTATTTTAATATACGCATATTTTGCATTTTAAACTGCCGTTTGTTTGTTTTTTTATTGTGTTAACTAGCTCGTATTATATCGGATAGTGTCGCGGCGAATCTGCTGAGCTGAACACAGTTTCCGCTTCGTTTTGTTTATCGATGTAGTTTTGTAAAATAATTGTAAGTGTATGGATATCAAAATAAATGTGCTTAATTGCAATTTGCGGAATTCAAGTGCAGATTTAAATATAAGTAAACGGTATTTAATGTAAACGACGAAACAACGAAAACAAAGCATTTTCTAACAAGGAAACATCTGTTATATTCTTTTATTATAGAAAAAAAAAATCATACAAAATCGTATTTACCTCAGTTGTTTGTGTGAGGAGAAATGGTTGCCTGTTTTGTTTTATGATTATCACGAATCTAACAAATTAAATATTCAACCAAACAGAGTTAGTGGAAGACGTCGCTCGCTGAAAGTTCAAAGATTTAAAAAACAATTTTTGAACCACATCAAAAATAAACAAAACGGCATTTCATTGATTGCAATGCAAGTGGCACCGGTGCGATGGGTACAAGCCTTACTGGCCGGTGCGCACATGCGACGCAAGCGTTAGTTAAGCAAACAACAGCAACGAGCTATAGGGTGTTCAGAGCATTTCGTTTTTAATTTCGTGAACGTCATCAGATGTTGTGTTTTGAATTATTTAAACGCACGACAGATTATAGGCATGTTAATTTAGCCGGCTAAAATAATACATGGCTCGTATTTCGGTGGTTGTAAATGTGGGTAATAAAACATGGAAAATGATCTGGGATTCTAAGTTAGACCTAACTGAGTTTCTCTTTTTTGTCTCTGTCGTTCCCATATATAACACACAGCTACCTCCATGCACCCCATAGTATTGGTAATGCTGTGCTTGTTTGCAATGCGGGATATCAGTAGTGCATTTAGATGGGCGACGTGCGCAGATCCATTCGTTGCCACTAGACGGTGCTATCTGACTGCTGTATACAGACTGCAGCTAACCTGCTAGGCACAGGTGTGAGAGCAGCTATACTGGTGCAGCTTGCCAATGGAGCAGGTATGTCACATTGGCCAGACTGGCACTCTCCTGGTCGCCTGGGTTCCAGGTAGGGTTGCCCCCCTGTCCTTGCTCTCCCTGGATCGTCTTGGTTTTCAATATGGCTTTCCCAGGACACCAGAAGATCCTGGGGCCAGTTTCACAAGCAGGGTGCTAGCTAGCTAGCAAGCTACTATATATATATATATATATATATATATATATATATATATATATATATATATTATATCTATTATATAATATACCTTTTTTTAAAAAACAAAACAAACAACTGCATTTTAATATAGAATGATGAAGTTCAGTAGAGATTCACTCAACAGGTCAGTATGATCGAAGGGTAAATGTGTTATTTTCTTTCTGTCTTTCCTTATGGAAGTGAATTGGATTGAGCAGACCGCTCCCCAGAACTGCTTTTTGAAACCAGCCCGTTTTTTAGTCTTGTCCCGTGTTTAATGTTATGCTTCCACACCCATGTAGATTCTACAGCAGCCCCTCAATGCCAGCACTGTACACTGAGCACACCTTTGATAAATCACAATCCTATATCATTGCAACACGCACGATATGAATCGGTTCTCAATACTAGAGTAGTAATACTATCAGTGTTTTCAATTGGATGATTTCTAGAGAGATTACACTTCTACCAACCCCCTTCCTTTCAGATGTGGTGGTTTGGATCTCAGAGGTGGGAGTGCTTGTTTGAGAAAAGAAATCTAAAGAATTATTTCACAGCTAGATACTTAAAAACCCCACAACAGGCCATGCTAACTGCACCCCTATTGAATGAAGCTGGGAAGGTGGAGTTCAGGAATCTCCTGTCTCCGGGAACCGGCTTGCTGTTTAAAATGTAGTTCTTGCGAAAGGAGTGAAACGGTAGCACTGGATCTAGTCAGTCATGGAGTGTGCTCCTCAGAGGTAGGTGTGCAGAAATGCACGGCTCCCATCTCCAGAGCCCTTTGTTTTGTGACACACTCAGCACTGAGCCAGGGTCCCAGGGGAAGGGGAGAAGGAGCCCTATCTCTACAGCGAGCCGATTGGCTGCCAGACGGGGACGGGTGTCGAAGGTCATATTTCTTGTCTACAGTCAGAGGAAAGGATCTGGAACCTGCCAATCCTCCTGACAACAATGTGACCCCTGACCCCTGCTTGTGAGCTCCGGGATCCAAAGGTCACGGCTGTTTGCTCTTTCTCGTGCTCCTGCTCTTCGTTGACGTGGCTGTGATCTGCTGCAGGGGAGGCTCTGTCATATTAAAGGAGTCTCTTTGTTGTTTTCATTTGGTTTCTTCATATTCAGGGTCGGGGGTCAAGTCCTGTTCTTCACTTCCAGTTCCATTTCCAATTCCTCTCACAGTGGCAACAAATTACTTAAACTGACTTCAAATGAAAGCAGATGAATAAGCACACACATATCTCTAAAATGTGAATTCCACTCCCAAGTGCTTCAGTGGAATTGAAATTGAAAACCTGGCACTGCCTCAGACTCTGGTCCTATTCATTTCATTGTATTCAGCTTGCTGCTTGTCTTTTCCTGATGTTTGCATTCACGCAGAGCGGCTCTGGTTTCTGTTGATGCAATATTGAGTTCTCATCATTATCATGCAGTGTGAATGCAATGAGGAAGGAAGAAGGAAGAAAGGGTGCTTCTTCCAGTCCAGTCCAGGCTTGTGGCTATGTCTAGGGAAACGTTTATTGGAATGAATTTGTTGTCACTCTGCAGTGCCACATCTATATTCCAGCCAAGAAACCGATAAAACAAGAAAAAAAAAAACATCAAATAAAGTTAAGAGAAAAGAAAATAAACACGGTTGCATAGCGCTGCTGCAAAATGACTGACAGATGACCCCTCTCTCCCTCCCTCCCTCCCAGCCCCCCGTTCAGTGACAGGTGACGGCTGCCTGCCTCCTGACTCGAATAATACAGTGTGAATAAAAACAGTATCTGTTATCATCGATCTGGAGAACCTGCTATGGACAATGATTTATTACAGCTACCAGCTGCTTTTTTTTTTTTTTTTTTACAAAGAGAGAATAAAAGAAAGGAAAAGAAACAATCCGTCGTCAGCCAGCCTCGTCTCGCGGTTTGACGGCTGCATCTCTCTTTTGTTTGCCGCGACCCTGAGGTGTTCAGGAGCGCGGTGGAGGAGGACTCTGGTGCTGCTATTGTTGTATTGACTCTCCCCAGCTCTGATTCACTGTAACAGGGAGTCACTGCAGACATATAGAGAGCGAGAGAGAGAACGCAAAGGCGCTGCCGTGCTCCGTTCATTAATCACTGCGCAGACAGGACAGGACTACATCGTGAGGGAGACTCGGCCTGTCAGAGTGGGTCTTATCTACAGGACTGGAGGGAGAGGGAGGCAGGCAACCTCCCTTTAACACTTCCAATCCGAGGGAGAAAGTGAGGGAAGGGATAGAGTTGGTGAAAGAGAGGTGAAGGAAAGTAGTGAGAGTGGGAGAGGTAGACCAAGAGGGTCACCAGTGGATAGACCTGTCAGTGTCTTGTTTCGGTTTGAGGAGGCGGGGGGGTCGCTCGAGTCGACCTCTTATCATCCAGCTGGACTGAATAGAGCCAGATGAGACCAGAGAGAAAGAGCAAAGGGAATTAATCAACCAGACACTGAGCGCAGGACAGACCCTCACTCTCAGAAACCCTTTCACCCGCTCGCTCACCCGAGACACTGCATGAAACGATTGTCCCGTTTCAAAGTCTGATCCCTACTAATCTTGCACTAAATAACTTCAACTTAGACAAAGTCCTCCAAGATTTGTGCTAACTGGGGTCTGTAATATGAGCAGTGTAGGTTTTTGGAAGGAACCGTAGAATTGCAATGTTTTTTGTGTGTGGGGCCCCTTGAGCGCTTGGTTAACAGAAGCAGGTTCGACTGCCTCTTCTATTCAAACCCTTGAGTTGAAACCGGGATTGCATTGCTTATAGCAGATGCAGAGCTTGATTGAGGGAAAGTCATTCTCCGATATCAGCGGTTAAATCTAGGTTTAAATATCATTTATTTTCAAACACTGCAGAGCGATGCTGTGTTCATTTCACTCAGGAGGAAAGCCGACCTCTTCGGGGGATGATCCGTGTTACTTGGGATCCTTATTGTGGAGCGACTCCAGGACTATGAACTTTCATGGGGTGTTCTCTATAGAACCCTGTGAGGCGAGAGTGTATTAAATGGAATGTCCAGACAGTAATTTATGTGTACAGAAATAAAATAATTTATTTTTATTTTCTATACACAACAAAAAGGATTAAATAACAAACGAAAAACAAAATGGTGTGAGGGAAGGAGTGCAGGGGTGAAATCCAAAACAAACTGTGATGACTCGTCTTTAATTTGTCTTCGTGGTGACCATAAACAAAAAAAAGACAAAAGAAATGTTAGTATTTCAAAAAAAACCCGCTGCACAAAACCAGTCTCTCCCTTCACCCGTTACTCCTCCTACTTTTACTTTCGGACCAACCCCGAACACAGTAGTACGTTCCCTTTAGTATGTAATGTCCCGCCTCTGTAGTCAGTGGAACACCAATCCCCAACCGACACGTGTCCTTATCCTTCACTTGACTCCAGTGGCTGGAAGTTACATACTCGTACTTCCGCCCCTCACCAAGGTGCCGCCCCTCAAAAGATGACTTTTGCCATGGTCACGAGATCTTGGTAAGGGAAGTCCCGAGTTGGTTTGATGCCACCTACTGTCGGGAGGCTGAATCACAGACCGAAAACCCTTTGACTCATCACATATCCCACCCCTCAGAGTGGAGCCGAAGGAACACTCGGAAACCTCTAACCCTTCCCTTTTACCTCCCTCCCGGGAAAAAAAATCAGCATTTTGATGTAACTTACCCGCACGATACCTTATTTGAAAGGCGAAGGGTTGGAGCGCCAGGTACCACCGCGTAATCCTAGCGTTTGAATCCTTCATCGTGTCTAACCACTTTAAAGAAGCGTGATCTGTGATGAGTACAAAGGGTCGTCCCAGAAGATAGTATTTTAAAGATTCCACTGCCCATTTCACTGCCAGGCATTCTTTCTCCACTACCGAATACCTCTGTTCTCTGGGCAGTAACTTCCGACTGATGTATAGTATCGGGTGTTCTATACCATCTCTCTCCTGGGACAGAACCGCCCCCAGACCAGTCTGCGATGCATCTGTCTGCAGGACGAACTCTCGGCTGAAATCCGGGCTTATTAATGCTGGGGCCTGACTCAAATTAGTTTTAATAGATTCAAAGGCTGTCTGACACTCTGCACTCCACTTAATTTTATTTGGAGCGTTCTTTTTAGTGAGATCAGTGAGAGGGGCGGCTATAGTGGAAAAGTGTGGAATAAAGCGGCGGTAATAACCAGCCAACCCTAACAGTGATCTCACCTGGGTTTTCGTGGTAGGTACCGGTGAATCCAACAAAGCCTGGACTTTTGAAACCAACGGTTTCACTCTACCCTTACCCATTATGAAACCTAAATATTTAGTTTCTTCTTTTCCAATAGCGCACTTTGCCATGTTCGCTGTGAGCCCCGCCCTCCTCAGAGACTGTAAGACGGCTTCTAATCTAGTCAAATGTTCTCTCCAGGAAGAACTATAAATGACTACATCATCGATATACGCAGCTGCATACTCTCGATGAGGTTGTAAAACCCTGTCCATTAGTCTCTGAAAAGTAGCAGGCGCTCCATGAAGTCCGAACGGCATAGTACAAAATTGAAAAAGACCCTCTGGGGTTGAAAATGCCGTTTTCTCACGAGAGGCTTTCGTTAATGGAATTTGCCAATATCCTTTCGTCAGATCCAGAGTTGAAATAAACCGAGCTTGCCCCAGTTTGTCTAAGAGTTCATCTACTCGAGGCATGGGATATGCATCAAACTTGGAGATAGCATTCACCCTCCTAAAATCGATACATAATCGTAGTGACCCATCTGGCTTGTCTATTGGTACTATTGGGCTACACCACTCACTTCGGGAAGGTTCAATTACCCCAAGTTTCAACATACACTCCACCTCCCTTCGAACAGAATCTCTCCGACTCTCTGGAATGCGATACGGTCTCTGTCTAACTCTTAGACCTGGCGGAGTGATAATAGCATGTTCGATCAAATGCGTTCTTCCAGGCACGTTAGAAAACACATCACTGAACATTTTAATTAGATTGCTTACCTCTTCACGCTGATCAGGAGTTAATTGTTCCCCCATCGGGACCTCAATTGCTGACTCTGACTCAATTGAGGGTCCAAAATCCTCTCCCTCCTGTACAGGAGATATAAAATGGACTTCCCGTTCTTTCCACGGTTTCAGGAGATTAACATGATAAATTTGACTTTCTTTCCGACGCCCAGGCTGTCGGATCTCATAATTGACTTTACCAATTGCTCGAATAACCTGAAAGGGACCCTGCCATTTAGCAAACAACTTAGATTCCGATGAGGGCAACAATAACAACACTTTATCTCCAGGTCGAAAGTTCCGAATTCTTGCATTTTTATTGTAGCTTTGTTGCTGCTTCTGCTGTGCCGCTTTGAGATTGTCATGTGCCAATCGACCGACTAATTCTAAGCGATCGCGTAACTGCAACACGTATTTTACTACATTTTTAGACTCCTTTGACTGTTCTTCCCAGCCTTCTCTTATGAGATCCAAGATACCCCGCGGCTGCCGACCGTACAAGAGCTCAAACGGGGAAAACCCCGTTGAGGATTGTGGTACCTCGCGAACTGCAAAGAGCAAGTAGGGAAGCAGTTTAGCCCAATTGCGTTTTTCTTGATCTACAAAGCGGCGCAACATATTTTTCAAAGTCTGATTAAATCGTTCAACAAGCCCATCCGTTTGTGGATGAAAAACTGAGGTTCTAATTGAACGAATTTTCAATAATTTATATAGTTGCTGAATACAGTCTGACATAAAATTAGTGCCCTGATCAGTGAGAATTTCTTTCGGGATTCCCACCCTAGAGAATATTTTTACCAATTCATTCGCTACAGCTATTGCATTCATAGAGCGTAAGGGAACAGCTTCTGGATATCTCGTTGCGTAGTCCACTACTACTAAAATATACCGATATCCTGACTCTGTTCCCTCCAGAGGGCCTACTAAATCTACACCAATCCTTTCAAACGGAACCCCAATAATTGGAAGTGGAACCAGAGGTGCGGGGCGAACTGACTTAGGGGCAGCTAATTGACATTCAGGACACTCCGATACATACTTCCGCACCAGACCATAAACCCCAGGCCAAAAAAACCGGGCCAGAATTCGTTCCTGAGTCTTTTCAGTTCCCAAATGACCTGAAAATGGAATGTCATGCGCCAATCTCATGATTTCTGACTGAAAAGGCCTAGGAACCAATAACTGTTTTACGAGCTGTCCCGTCCCGGGAGCCCGGGTTATTCTATATAATAAGTGCCCAGATACAGAAAAATGCGGAAATACCACCGGTTGTCCTTCCTGCATATCCTTCCCCTCGATATATCTAACCCGTTTCCAAGCATACTGTAACGTGGGATCATTTTGTTGTTCATATCCCAAGTCAATATCTCGGTCCCAATGGCTAGGTACACAGAGAGGAGTGTCTTTTATTACATGACCTTCCACCTCAGTAACCTCGCAGCCCCGGTTACACTGAATACCTACTCCCTTTCCTTGCCGTTTCAGCGATTGGTTTACTTTTGTGTCAGACCCCTCCCCTTGTCGTCTCAGAGTTCCCTCATATTTTTCCACCCGACGCTCTCTTTTTGTTTTTCTTGGGCGGATTTTAGGGTTAAACAGGTCGGATTGCAACGGAAAAATCTCGCCAATTGTTTTCTCCTGTTGCTTTAATTGTCCCCTGGTAGAAACTAAGACCATTTCCCGACCTAAAATACGATCAAAAAACGGCCAGTCTCTTCCCAGGAGAACAGGGTATGGTAAACATTGCGCTACAGCCACTTTAACGCAAGCTGAATAATCACCTACAATAAGTCTAACTTTAGTGGTGGGATAAACCCGAGTTTCTCCATGAATACAGGAGATAGCCACTTTACCCTGTGGCTCCCAGGCTACCCCATCCAAGAGAGCTTGCCGAATCAATGTTTGTGCACACCCAGAGTCCGCAAATGCGTAAGTACTCTTTCCCCCGACCTGTACTCTTAACTGATAAGGGCCCTCCCGACATTCCCCAGTGTTCCTACCTGTTACTGCTGACCAGGATCTTGTCGCCAGGTCCACCTTTATTACTGGACAATTCCTGGCAATGTGTCCAGGCTCATTACATTGGTAGCACACTTGGTTAGGAGGCATCAACGGAGTTAATCTGTCCTGCGAGTCCGCGACCGGCAGGTTAGGGGGATTCTCTCTCGCCCAGGATGGGGCTAACCTCGACCTCCATGGTCTGAAGGTCCGGTTACCCCCTCTGGGCTTCATTGGTTGGTTGGTCCGAGTTAGTTTAGGGGCAGGAGTGGGGTCTGACCCGGCACCTTCGTTTGCGTCTTCGTAGGCCTCCGCCAGGAGGAGGGCATCCTCGAGAGTGGTAGGTCTATTCCTCTTAATCCACTCTCGATTCCCTGGCGGTAGTATAGACGCAAACTGTTCTATAACTATTTTCTGCACCAGTTCTTGGGGTGTATGTTCTTCTGGCCGCAGCCACCGGGTGCACTGATCTAAAAGATATTGTCCCGCAACCCGGGGCCGCATCCCCTTGGACAGCTGGTATTCCCGAAAACGGCGCCGGTATGTTTCCTCCGTGATCCCGAGGCGTGAGAGAATGGCTTCTTTAACTTTAACATAGTCCCCTGCATTCGTGGCCGTCAGGGCTCGATACGCTGCCTGAGCTTCCCCTGTCAGGCAGGGTGCCAATTTCATGGCCCAGTGTTCCCTAGGCCACTCTGCAGCCTCTGCCACTCTCTCAAACGTAATCAAGAAAGCCTCGGGATCATCTTCCGAGGTCATCTTCTGAAGATTAGGCTGAGCTGCAAACATCCGGGCAACCGCTCTCTCTGATGTTGATATTGATAGTTTTTCTACCAGCTGTCCCAAGAACTGGGCGAGCTGTTCCAGGTGCCGTGTCTCTCTCTCCTCTCGCTTCTCCTCCTGCTCCCTAAACATTGTCAAAACTGTAGCTGGATCCATTTTCACTTCTGACACCACGTGTGAGGCGAGAGTGTATTAAATGGAATGTCCAGACAGTAATTTATGTGTACAGAAATAAAATAATTTATTTTTATTTTCTATACACAACAAAAGGATTAAATAACAAAAGAAAACAAAATGGTGTGAGGGAAGGAGTGCAGGGGTGAAATCCAAAACAAACTGATGACTCGTCTTTAATTTGTCTTCGTGGTGACCATACATAAACAAAAAAAAGACAAAAGAAATGTTAGTATTTCAAAAAAAACCCGCTGCACAAAACCAGTCTCTCCCTTCACCCGTGACTCCTCCTACTTTTTCTTTCGGACCAACCCCGAACACAGTAGTACGTTCCCTTTAGTATGTAATGTCCCGCCTCTGTAGTCAGTGGAACACCAATCCCCAACCGACACGTGTCCTTCTCCTTCACTTGACTCCAGTGGCTGGAAGTTACATACTCGTACTTCCGCCCCTCACCAAGGTGCCGCCCCTCAAAAAGATGACTTTTGCCATGGTCACGAGATCTTGGTAAGGGAAGTCCCGAGTTGGTTTGATGCCACCTACTGTCGGGAGGCTGAATCACAGACCGAAACCCCTTTGACTCATCACATAACCCATAGCCAGTCCATTCCAAACCAGGACCTTGTTCAATCACTCTGCTGAACGCCTCGGGCCAAAAAAACAATGAGAGACCTTAAAAGCGATGCTTTGGCCTGCTCAGTCCTTATCTGAGTTCTTAACAAAACCTAGATATGTTTGTCCTGTTCTCAATAGAGGAGTTTATTTTTTTAAATGTCATAACTTAATTTCGCATTCTACAGCTAGGCAAAAATTCAGGTCTGGAAGGGTCAAGGGCCTGGTAGGAATAAAGTCTTGCACTGGAACAGTTTGAAAGAGCCACAGCTGAACACCTCGGCTCCACGGTACCAAACAGCTGATGGCAGTAATAAAAATTCTGAAGAGAAATTCAATTTTCCTTGCCCCTCCCTCCCTTATCAAGACAAGCTGCACTGTTCATCGGGCGCTGCAGACACCTCTGTCCGGGTCCTCATCCTGCAGCGCTTTCGCTGTCAGTTTGAAAGAACAATTTCTCTGGAGGCCCGTCTCTCTGCTTTCCTCCGCGATGCAAAGATACATGTTAATGAGATGTGTGACAAAACGAGAGGCAGGGGAGAGAGAGTTAGCAAGGAACATTAATCAAGAGATGAAGTGAGAGGGAACAGAGGATGGGGCTGATGGATCTGCCAGAACTCCTTATCAAACTGTGTTTTTATTTTGAGGCAACACTGTCATTCCCATCAGACTTTTGCTTTACTTTGTTTTTGTTAAAGTTGCTCTAGAGATGAGATTTTGGTTCAGTGAAGTTCTGCAGTGTTTTTTTTTTTTTGTTTTAAGATTTTGGAAATTGTACTTTTTTTTTTTTTTTTTTTTTTTTTTACATGTACAGAAAATCCTTGTTTCAAGACTATCTTGCAATTAAGGCCACTTTGCTACATTCTGCATTTGCTACAATTGACGATAACATAAAGCCACCTTCAGTATTAAGGCCACCATCAGCATTCCTACACATATCAAGCCTCTGTTAAAGTAACTCCATCATAAGATCAACACTCTGTAACCCTAAGCAACCCTGGTTGCAACATGGATTCGATTTGGAGCAAAAACATATACATAAGAAACCAATACTGTAAATCTGAGCAGTTTAAATTCAGTGAAAGAAAACTAAAATATTACCAAACACACTGACTATGCTGCACTGTAACACCTGCATTTTATCTGTAATTTACAGAGCTTAGCGATCACTCACCGAGTTTCTTGTTGAGGTACACAGAAGGAGGGATCAGGAGAGAGAGAGAGAAAGGGGGGGGGGGTGCATGCTGCTGAAACAAGTCCTCCAAAAAAGGACAGCGAGGTTATTGATAAGAGACAATTTGTCACTTTCCACAAAAGAGAGCGTCAAAAAGGAGTGTGAAATATGAGCGTGTTGTAATTGTTGTGTGATTGCGTGTCAGGGCTGATAAGATGTGACAAACGCCACGGACCGGCTGCTGCTGATGGGATTTTCAGAGAAGCTTGCGATGCCTCTGTCTGCCTGCAATAAAAACATCTTCATCCTGGATGAGCGAGTGCCCCTCTCCACACACACACACGGCAGAGAGGTTTACAATAACCAAACGTTTGCTGTCTCATCAGAGCACACACAAACACATTCTTTTATTTTATTTTGTATCTATATCTCTTAACTGATCACTGCAGGGTTTTCCATTTTTCAACTCCGGGATAAATAAAATTCCAGGATAAAAAAAAAAAAAAATCTCATCCAAAAACAGCAGAATGTATTTCGTTTAGTTTATTTAAAAATTTTTTGTCTTAACATGAAAAACTATGTAACAGAAAGTTTTAATTTAACATAAACTCGTACAAATGCGTTACACATAGAAAGGCCTCTGGAAGGGAATCTCAAACAGCACATTACAATAACCCTTGATGCCCCTGCAGTTGGAGCTGATTTTATATATTTATTTTAACTTGGATGTGTTGCAACACCAGCCTCAGCTTTTAATACAGTGGAAATGCCAGGGAGGCAAATTTAAAAGCGTGCACATGAGAGTTGAGACAATGATCTACAGAGACGAATCTCAGATAACACCTATGGTGACGTTTTTTTGTTTGCTTTTTTTGTCGGGTCATATTCGTTGGTGGTTGCTGCTGCAGTGTTCGAGGGGGGGTGGGGGGGGGTGGGGTGGGGGGGGAATGGCTGACGAGACTCAACAGTTGACCCCCCCTCTGGGGGGGGGGGGGGGGTTGCTCTGAGCTGTGGGTCTCTAGGGGGGATGCTCTGACTCGACAGTGGGTCTCTGGTCTCTGGGGGGGTTACTCTGAGCTGTGAGTCTTTGTTGTGACTGCTCTGAGCTGCAGTCCTCTGGGGTGTTTATTTAATGGAAGGCAGGCTCGCGGGGGTTTGCTATTTCATATACTTGTCCTGCTGGTCGGCCAGGATCTTGGCGGAGGACTTGGCATCGTAGAACAGCTCGCTGATCTCCTCCACGTGCTCCTTCTCAATCCCATCCTTCCCGTGGATCTTTCCAAGGAGGCTGGCCGGAGTCAGCAGCTGCACCGCGTACCTAAGCAGCAGAGGGGAGGACGGTAAGACCACGGTGCTGGACAAACAGCCTTTCTTGTTCCAACAAATACACTTGTCTCGGCTTCCACCTTCTACAGATAGCATGGTACAATTAGCTAGGTGGACTGGGGGAGTTATTTTATTTTTTAAATAGTAAGTTTAGGGCCACACCAAGTTTATGGCTAAAGCAAAACATATCACATATATACTTTAACAGGACAGCTCTAAGAATTCTATTAAAACTGGCAGAAAAAAAGAAACAAATAAAACAAGAAAACACTACTCATAAAAGCTGGTGGAGAGGTTTTTTTTTTAATCTGTGTTTGATTCATTTCTCCCAGCTCTGTCATCTTCTATCAAACTGGTTCCAAGTGTGTTGTGAGAAATGCGCTGCTGTGAATCTGAGGGATGATCCCTTCCAATGCGCCTCACAATCTGGGACAGCCAGAACTCATCTCTCAGGGCTGCATTGATGGAGCAGTCGCTGTGTGGACTATGAGGAATTGCCTTGGAAAGTTTCTGCACTTCACCCTGGCTATACACAGCTGAACGGCTTTTGTCCGAAACGTCCTGAAATCAATGAGGGGCCAGGAGAATACTTCTGCATTTTATTATATCAGCGTGTATCGCACAGCATCATATACTAGACAGACAGACACAGCCAGACAGACAGATCTCACAACAAAGCAACAGTAAATAATGAATGTAAGAGAGATGGTTTCCTGAGTTGACTAGAGCCTACCTCAGCGTGGTCTTCGTCCCGATCTCTCCCAGGAGGTTCAAGGCATCGTCACTGATGCTGATCCCTTCTGTCTGAGAGCGGATTTTAATAATCTGCAGGCAGAACAAAATTAACATGGTTACCAATATAGCAGTAGTATAATAGTTAAACTATGAGTCCACCTTAGGAAATAAAAACACACACAAAGAAAAGAAAGATTGTGATCGCTGATCAGTGTGACCGGCCCGTCACGAGAGGTTCAACACAACGAACAGCCTTCCACGCACGCAGCGACATTAACATTAACAAACCCGCGTCTAACAGCACACCGGGGGCCAAAGAGGTAAATCTGGGCTTGGGGAGATATTGGGAGCACAAAAGACAAATTCAAATTTGATCAGGAAAGTGAGGATATTAATTGAAAGTAACAATTCCCCCCCCCCCCCCCCAATTATATTGTGCAAACCTTTAGTATGAAGTACCGTAGTCCAGAGGTGCGCGACACAGTAACTAGAAATGACTCTAAAGTTAATCGAAACAGTTTGGGTTATTGCAGTGTTACAGTGCAGGCAAGGCCCTTTATTTCAGGGTTTTTTTTAATACTTGTTTTTAAAAATTGTGTGAAAAAATCTGTAAAAACAACAAAATCACCGAGTTTTCCAGGTAAATATCAGGGATAGTACTCTAGGGACAGACCGAAAAGTTTGTGAAGCTGGTAAAGTTAACCTCCATCACCATGTTACACCAAATCTATTTTTTTGTATAAAATCCCGTGCCTGTTTCTTCCCCCACCACTATGATTAGACGCCTACAAAACGTTCAATCAAACAAGGCTTTAGGAAGTCATATACTTCACAAGCTTTCAGAGAAACAGATATCCAAGCAAACTTATTAAGAAAAGCAGTGATCTTTGAGTATGCAGCTCCTGCACATAAATTAATATCACGAGTATCTTCATGTTTATAATGGATTTCAAGTTCTCGTCCATCGTTCAAGGTGCAATTGCAATCAATCAATCAACAGCACACCTGACTTTGCTGAAATGTGATGGGACAGTCCACAGGGACGCCTTTCCCAACAGAGGCAGTGAGTGATTGCGAGTCAGACACCCTGGCAGGCAGGATAGCGATCGAGTGTTGTGAAGCAGAGATAACGCAGGGACCGCGAGCCCCATATAACACACCATTCCTCACTCTGGCAGCCTTGTAAAGCTGAGGTAGACTGAAGGGGCCGAGAATGTAATCAATAAAACAATAAATAAATAAACAAACACATAAATAAAAACACCCTTCCATCGCATAGCAGTTCGATCCATTCCTGGTTTTGCTTCGTGTTTAATAAGACACACCTGAGCTTGTTACATACACATCTAATGAAGCTTGTAGTAAAACCTGGAATGGAGCACACTGCTATGCAATAGGAGTCTTGTTTCCATGCCTCAGATATAGTGTATAATAGGACTGGGAGAGGTTCAGGGGCCAGTTTGAGAGGCAATATTTATGTGCAGCTGCACTTCCATGGCAGGCAGAGACGACATGTTTTTTTAAGTAAAGGTGATTTTCTGTTTCCGGTTCTGGAGTGTGAATTGCAGAGGGCTAGCATACCTGCTTCATCTCCTGGGGAGTGTACATCATGGTGCGGATGATCATGACCCGGTCCAGCAGATCTAGGGGGATCCCGTGGGGGGAAAGGATATCCTCTGTACCCCTGGACAGAGAAAGAACACCCCCACCCCAAAAAACACACCGTTACCAGCAGCACAGGATCACAACTCCAATTCCTGGTTTACTGCAATAAACATTCCAGGATTACAATTTTTCTATTACCAGGTACTGCGTGTTGGATACGGTTCTTACAGTCTCTCGAGGTTTAACATGGATGGAAATAAGACACATTACACAGAAGTTTGATCCATTCCTGGTTTTACTACCTTTAATAAGACCCACCACAGCTTGTTACCTACACACTGTGGCTAATCAAGCTCATAGTAAAACCTGGAGTGGGTGAACGTGCCACGCAACCGGAGTCTAATTCCCACCTGAAAAGGACGGGTTGGCGAGTATCTGGGCCGGGCAGTGCCTCACCTGATGAGGCAGTTCCCCCGATTGGTTGCGAAGATGACGATGGGTGAGAGCGAGGACTCGAGGGCGCGGTGCAGGTAGGTGAAGCACTCGATATCCAGCATGTGCACCTCGTCTATAAACAGCACCCCCGGAACCAGCTCCGCCACCCCCTGGTCAATGTACTTATTCACCACCTTGTTGATCTCCCCTCGCAGCTTATCTGGGGGGAAACAGGAACAAACCAGACAGGGGAGTAAAGGGTGGAGGTGTTACTGCAGGATGGAAAGAAGGCTCCCACTGCATAGAACCAGTTCTGGTTTTACTAGGAGTTTAACACACACCTGAGCCCCTTACCTGAACACACACCTGAGCCCCTTACCTGAACACACTGTGGCTAATCAAGCTCGTCATAAAATGCAATAGGAGTCTTATTTCCACCTCTGTACACACTACTTGCATATTAAACAGGTTTCATGTTTATTTATAAATTTGACTTCTGGCTTCTACCTGAAACTACAGACTGTGCCATCCCTGTGCTCAGCTCAAGAGTATTACTGCTCACAGTAACTCCTCTGATCTTACCTGTGATTTCAGTCTTCTTGGGTTTCATCAGTTGTCCCATCATTGAGAGAATGTCCTGGCCGCCCTGAAATAAAAAAACAGAGAGAACTGAGCGACTCGTCTACCTTTAATGAATATGCGTGTTTGACGCACATAGAGCTAACAAAATAGTACCGGGAAATCTAATATGCATTGCCATCTCACACTGTTTCTATATCAAAAGCAAGCTCGACAAAATTAAATAACAATTACTATAAAAAAATGAAATGATAAACGTTTCGACTAGACTTCTTTCTCAATGTCTGCGCTTTGCGTTGAGAAAGACTTTGTATCGTTTCACGCTGAATTTAGCATAATTCACTGCGTTAAATAATTATGACTCTTAGTTAACCTAAATACCTAATGCTTCAAGTTTAAACACATGATGAAGGTGTATATCAATAACGATATATAACAAAACAAAGACACAGAGAGAGGGGGAGATTGAGAGGTGGGGGTATTGAGGGGAGGGAGCTTGAGTGAATGGGGGGGGGGGGTGGGGGGGGGGGGGGGGGGGGGTTGGGGGGGATATTGGGGTGGGGGGGGGGGGGGGGGGGGGGGGGGGGGATTGGGATTGAGAGAGGGTAGAGGGGGGGAGGGGGGGTACCTGTGGTCTGGCATTGGCCACATCCAGGTCATGCAGGGTAACGTCCTGAATGATTTCCTTCTTCTTGTGCACGTCTCCCTTCGGTAAGGGCACGTACTCCTCAGCCTCAAGGTCGAACTCCGTGGCGTAGGTATCACACCTGCCCTGCCGCTGTGTGTGTGTGGAGGGGGGAGAGAGTGATGAGAATAAGAAACACACAGCTACACAGGTGCATGTCTGGAGTCTCTGCCAAGCTCCCAAAGTGACAGGCAGCCGCCTACCAAGGGGGCGGGGGGGGGGGGGAATGAAAGAAAGGGAGCGAGCAGCCTGACAGAACCGTGTCGAAAGCTCCAAATGTCACCTTTTTATTTCAAACCCCTTCATCCTTCCAGCCCACCTGGCCTGATTAAAAACAGCTTTTTTTTTTTTTTTTTAAATAAGAAACATGTTTTATATTGGAAGTGATTGTCTGTCTCCTGCTAGTAGAGAAGCTGAGATTGAATGTTAAAGTTATAAATAAATAAATGAAAATGTATATATTTAACTGATCCTACTAAAAGGACATTGCAAAACACAACACCTTGTAAATATTGTATGTGGAACAGCAAGGTTATAGTACTGTCTTAAAGACAGAAAGCCAATTAGCAGAAAAAAAGAAAGCAATAATACAATTAGTGCAGATCAATGATCCTGCAGAGGTCAGTTTACAACCAGGTGATTAGCCCTGTGATAACCAAGACTGTCACCTCTTCCAATAAACTGTGAGAAACAGAATCTCAAACAGATAAAAACACAGATTGGGGATGTACTGCAACACAGGGCTCCACACTTATTCCATGATCAGTTGTCATCTTCTATACTTTACAGTGCAGTTCACCAATTCATCCTTTTCAATACTTGTCATGATTTTTTGATGTGATTAGGTAGTGAGCTCTGGGTTTCACAGGCAAAGCAAGCACACAGGCAAGGGCACCTCAGGGGTTTGTTTTGAGCACTAGGCAACAAAGTGCCTTCAAGGGTTTTCAAGATTACATCTAGAGTGATTTCAAATGAGCAACTCCTATGTTATGTAACCTAGTCACCTCCGACATAGATATGATACAGATGGAAATTATGTCATGTTAAGATTAGCAAATATTATTTCTTACTATAAAATAAGTATATATAATAATAAATGTACGGTAAAACGAGTACGGTCTTAATTGCATTGCATTGCGAGACTCATACCTTGACTGCCCCGCTGTTGGCCTCAATGTAGATGACGTCCCCCACCTCCACCCTCTCCTTCTGCAGGCTCTCGTAGATACTGGGGTCCAGCTGAAACACACAGGACACAGACACACCCATCAGCACCACCACAGGGTCTCGCAGGGCAGGGTCATGGGAAAAACACACACACCCATCAGCACCACCACAGGGTCTCGCAGGGCAGGGCCATGGGAAAACCCAGACACACCCATCAGCACCACCACAAGTAAGTTCCTACCTTGAGCTGCTTGGTTCCCTTGGCGGTTTTGAGTCCGATGATCACGTGGCTGATGGTTTTTCCGTAGCCCCCCATGGGGTTCTCCGTCTCGCAGGGAGTGAGCTCTGTCACCTCCCCCTCGTACACCTCCTTCGTCTCCTTGATACGCAGGCCTGAGAGAGTGAGTGAGGGGCGAGGTCAGTTCAGCTACACTACCCTTACAAACTATTGCATGGCAGTTTCACCCATTCCAGGTTTTAATACATGCCACAGTGGATGTACAAGGAATGGATCAAACTGCTGTGCGATGGGAGTCTCACTTCTGTTTGTTTGTTTGTTTTTTTTAAGAGGAGGATTTGCAGGGCGGGCAGTGGGGCTGGATGTGGCACTATATTTGTCCACTTCACCTTATTTTTTGTTCTTATTTAGACAGTGATACTGTAAATATGCTGATACTCAGTAAAAAAAAAAAAAAAAAAAAACCTTTGGAAATGATTTTCAAAGCCTTTTACTTTATCTCTCTATGAAATTATTAATAAATGTGACACTGTTTGGATCAACTAAATAAACCCAGTTTTTTCTAAAATCTGCAAGATATCATCACCATTAAATGAATGCAAACAGCACAAAAAAAGACTGTGTCTCTACATTGACATTTAGAACAGCCAGAAAGAACACAGGTAATCATTACTGGTGTCACAGACTAGTCTGAGAACACGTGTAATCCCTGTCCATAAAGAATGGACAATCACACATCTACGGTATGCTTATGAGTGGACAGCTGGCCTCTACACGATGTTCCTACAAAGAAGAAATTTAACGAAAGAAATCCGCTCCCCAGCTGCAGGCAGGTGTACAGAATCTGCAAATCAAGTGACCGAGCGGCACTTTTCAGCGACGCGCTCCAATCTTTCAAGAGGGACGATATTTGTTTGAAGCTATCTGCGTGCTGACATTCGGAGAATGCGCTGGATTAGGGGAGAGCGCCCACGCCCCCTGCGGATCTCTGCAGGAGGATGACAGTGTCGATGACAAGGGGTTTCATCTGCTCAGACTCCATCCACACACCTATGACAGGTCGCGTCAGCACCCCCCGGGAACACTGGAGCTGTTTCTTCCAGCTCTGCTCAAAGGCATTTGTTTTTGAAGAGCAGGATTTTCAAGTGGGGGCTGGATGGGGCACTTTGTTTGTCCACTGGAAAGGTCACGTCACCTTAATGACTTCCTTACACACTTACTAACTTGTTTATTACGACTGACTGTTGTATCGTGTTTTGGCACTAAATCTTTGTTACAACTTCTTTCCCAGCAAAAAATTATAGAATTGAATGTGTTTACCATACAAAGCCTTACATTTAAGTTTAATTGCCCAAGGTTAATGATAAAATAAAATAAAATAAAAAAAAAAAAAAAAAAAAACACCTTTTGATATATCCAGAATCAGGGAAAGAAATAAGACTCCCACTGCATAGCAGTTTGGTGCATTCTTGGTTTTGCTACGAGTTTAATAAGACACACGAGCTTGTTACCTGTACACTGGGGCTAATCAAGCTCATAGTAAAACCTGGAGTTGGTGAAGCTGCTGTGCAATAGGACTATTATTTCCATCCCTGTAATCATTTAAACTGCAGCGGTATTAAGATCTGCTGAATAGACCTCAATGTTGTTAAGGGACAGCCGCCTGGCTCACCTATAGCTCTCCTGAAGTTCTCCATCAGCACCTCTGTCTTTTTGATCTCTGTGGAGTACACCTCACTCCCCACCATGGGGCAGAAGGGCACTTTGTTACCGAGCTCCTGAGCAATTGCCAGAGCCAGGGCAGTCTGTGGAGAGAGGAACAGAGATACCAGGGGGGTACAGATCTGTATCACTGGCTGAGCACAAGAGCGGTGCATTGTAACTACAAAACCACACCTGCCACAAAATGAAGCAATGTTTTGCAGAGTATAAGGTGTTATAGAAAATGAAGCAATGTTTTGCAGAGTATAAGCATTACAGAAAATGAAGCAATGTTTTGCAGAGTATAAGCATTATAGAAAATGAAGCAATGTTTTGCAGAGTATAAGCATTATAGAAAATGAAGCAATGTTTTGCAGAGTATAAGCATTATAGAAAATGAAGCAATGTTTTGCAGAGTATAAGCATTATAGAAAATGAAGCAATGTTTTGCAGAGTATAAGGCATAATAGAAAATGTTTGCTGATATAACATTAAGTAGAGTGTAACAGTAAATTGTGGCACAGGTGGAAATAAGAGCGCCATTGCATAGCAGTTTGATCCACTCCTTAAGAACATAAGAAAGTTTACAAACGAGAGGAGGCCATTAGGCCCATCTTGTTCGATTGGTTGTTAGTAGCTTATTGATCCCAAAATCTCATCAAGCAGCTTCTTGAAGGATCCCAGGGTGTCAGCTTCAACAACATTACTGGGGAGTTGATTCCAGACCCTCACAATTTTCTGTTCGGAATGCCCCTTTGTCTAAACTCCATTTGTGACCCCTGGTCCTTGTTTCTTTTTTCAGGCTGAAAAAGTCCCTTGGGTCAACACTGTCAATACCTTTTAGAATTTTGAATGTTTGAATTAGGTCGCCACGTAGTCTTCTTTGTTCAAGACTGAACAGATTCAATTCTTTTAGCCTGTCTGCATATGACATGCCTTTTAAGCCCGGAATAATTCTGGTCGCTCTTCTTTGCACTCTTTCTAGAGCAGCAATATCTTTTTTATAGCCCCCTGGCTTTTACTTTGAGTGTACAAAGACACCCCTTTGCTTGTTACCACTATAATGTGGCTAATCAAGCTTGTATTAACACATGGAATGGGTGAAACTGCTGTGCAATAGGAGTCCGATTCAATCCCTGTGTGGGATAAATAACTGCATGGGAAGAGACTGAAGCCTTGTTGTAGCGACCCCTTACCTTTCCAGTTCCTGGAGGTCCAGCCAGCAATATCGCTCTCCCAGCCATTTTCTTCGCTCTGATTAGTTCCACTATAATCCCACAGCCCTGAAAGAACAAACAGCATTTTAAAAACAAAATACTTTGTCAATGAAAATAAATAAATAAATATTACATTTAAAAAAAAAACTTACAAACTTTCAGGGATGTACCTAAACTAACGCGCAGCGCTAAAACAGCCACACATTGTAAATTACACAAGTGTACAACAATTTGCATCTTCATTCACAAAACAGCACTAGTATTATTAATGAGAGAATTTACTGTACAATACAGGCTAAATGTACAGTACTTCTTCAGTATAACTAGGAGAAGTGCCCATCGTTATTTTATTGTTGTATGCACACAACACAAAGTCATATCAATGTTAAATAACACTAGGCTCACATGAAGCAGCTGCGATTTATTATCACGGATACTGTACTGTTTTTATCTTACCAGACACGCTACCTGGCGCAGAAAGATCAGTGTAAAACTCTAGCACATTCTTTCCATTACGATAGGGTTGTTAAGCTCAGTACAGTATCCCAATTCTCTCCGCTGGCCCGTCTTTCCTCGCCTGTGCTCTGCTGTTTTTAAGTCTACAGTTTAAGAAGCTCCTGGGCCGCCCTCGTTTCCACAGGGAGCGTTTTATTTACCTCCCTCGCGTTCTCCTGCCCGACAAGGCCGGCTGCTGCCTGCTTCGCCATGCCGCTTTCATCCAAGCCCAGCCCCTTCACATGGCTGTGGGTCGCGATACGCTGAGTCTTAGTCGTGCTTTTAACTTCTTCGATTTTCATAGCTGCTGCAGGTTGCGAAACAACTCGAGCAGGTAAACACGGGTAGCTGTCCGGCACGCAGTTCACAACAACGGCCAGTCTTGCTCTGCCCCGTCCGGTTTGTTTCTTTCTACAGTTGGGACTGTCGGGTTACCATGTGGCGTAACTAGGGAGCTCTAATCAACTACGCACCAGTTCTAGTCTCAAAAAAAATGTAAGTTCTGATTGGTCAATTTGCCAGGCACCTGTATAACGATTGGACGGCACGGACGCCTGTCAAAGTAAAATGCGTTCCGAAACGCACGCCAGGGCTTCCGGTTGTGTCGCTTTGCCGGCGTCCCCATGGAAACGAGTTGTGTGTGTGTGTGTGTGTGTGTGTGTGTGTGTGTGTGTGTGTGTGTGTGTGTGTGTGTTTTTTGTCATATTTGCAGCATTATTCTTAGATGTCGTTTTTTTAAATTGTATTTAATATTGCGGATTCTTCATTTACATACAACTGATATTTTTTCTTAAATATATTACATGTTACATTTATATATAACCGAGCAATGAAAATCGTGCAATAATACCTTATAACAGAGTGCTGTAGTCATTTTCAAAGAGCTATTATTTCAGCGCTGAAGTGCAGTAAACGTACAGCAGTGCTGTGTATACTGCAAGACAGCGTACGGTGCATTCGCCCCAGACAGGTTAGCATTCACAGGGGGGAAAAGAAACGATCCGCCCCAGACAGCCGAGCTACCCGGGCTCGTTACAGGGCTGTCAAAATGTACGCGCAGCATTACAGCGTGCAGTACACTCTTCAGCGGAACCAAAGCTCAGCACTGTCATTCCCTCCGCGGGAAGGTGAATCGCTGTTACAGAGGAGCTGTAGCTTGGTGTTTTGCAAGTTTGCAGTGGATTGTTTTTTGTTCCAGTAGTATCGTTGGATTGCTGGTTGACAAACTGAGCTGAGAAGACCAATCGCAATTCAATTCCGATCATGGCCAGCGCAGGTGGTATTAAAACTAGTAGCACACTGAATTTCAGCATCGGGGTACTAGGGCACATTGACAGCGGCAAAACCTCGCTAGCCAAGGCGCTGAGCACCACAGCTTCCATCGCAGCCTTTGATAAAAACCCGCAGTCCAAAGAGAGGGGGGTTACCCTGGATTTGGGCTTCTCCTCATTCACCGTGGATCTCCCGATCCATCTCAAGGAGCAATGCGGGCAGACGGGCTACGAGAGGCTGCAGTTTACCCTGGTGGACTGCCCTGGGCACGCGTCTCTTATTCGCACCATCATTGGAGATAGGAGGGGTAGTCGTGGTGTTGCTACAGTATATTAGCTCGCACTTCAGTATACTGTACTGTGAAACACATGCCAAGGTGGAATAACACTGCTATTGGAAAGCACTTCGATCCATTCCTGGTTTTACTAGAAGTTTAATAATAAGATACACCTGAGCTTGTTACCAAGACACACTGGGGCTGATCAAGCTGCTAGTATACTGCTGTGCAGTAGAGCCCCTCCTGATTTTGCTAACTAAGTAATTAGAAAGTTCATATAGTAATTCCAGGAATGGAGCAAACTGCTATGCAATGGGGAACATTATTTCCACCCCTTTCATTTCTTCCAGTAATACGCAAAGTCTTACTTTGAACTGGAATTCAGAGATTGATCAGCAATGCAAGTCTAAATAAATAAATAAACACAATTCTAAGAGGAAAAACAAGCAGGTATGAAACTACTAGAAGTAATTATTACTGAGTCACTAGAGCCAGAGTCCACCGCGGTGCACTGTCATTACTGAGTCACTAGAGCCAGAGTCCACCGCGGTGCACTGTCATTACTGAGTCACTAGAGCCAGAGTCCACCGCGGTGCACTGTCATTACTGAGTCACTAGAGCCAGAGTCCACCGCGGTGCACTGTCATTACTGAGTCACTAGAGCCAGAGTCCACCGCGGTGCACTGTCATTACTGAGCCACTAGAGCCAGAGACCACCGCGGTGCACTGTCATTACTGAGTCACTAGAGCCAGAGTCCACCGCGGTGCACTGTCATTACTGAGTCACTAGAGCCAGAGTCCACCGCGGTGCACTGAGTCACTAGAGCCAGAGTCCACCGCGGTGCACTGTCACTACTGTCATCACCGAGTCACTAGAGCCAGAGTCCACCGCGGTGCACTGTCATTACTGAGTCACTAGAGCCAGAGTCCACCGCGGTGCACTGTCATTACTGAGTCACTAGAGCCAGAGTCCACCGCGGTGCACTGTCATTACTGAGTCACTAGAGCCAGAGTCCACCGCGGTGCACTGTCATTACTGAGTCACTAGAGCCAGAGTCCACCGCGGTGCACTGTCATTACTGAGTCACTAGAGCCAGAGTCCACCGCGGTGCACTGTCATTACTGAGTCACTAGAGCCAGAGTCCACCGCGGTGCACTGTCATTACTGAGTCACTAGAGCCAGAGTCCACCGCGGTGCACTGTCATCACCGAGTCACTAGAGCCAGAGAGGTGTCGCCGCGGTGTATGAGTCCGATACTGTCAGGCCAGGGTGGAGCCAGTTCCACCGCGGTGCCACTGTCATTAGCCACGTGACTGACTAGGGTGATCTAAGTCTCACCGCGCGCGCCACGCACAGGTAATGATTAGTGTGAGTCACATAGGAGCGCCAGACGTCCACCAGTGCACATCCAGTGATCTCTAGTCTGTCCAGGTGAGCGCCACTAGTACAGTAAGTCCACCAGTGATCTCGGTCTCACTGTCATTACTGGTGACCACTAGCCAGGTGATCCATTCTGGTCGCGCGTGCACTGTCAGTAATGACTCGGTGATCATCTGAGCCAGATGTGTGGCAGTCATACTGACTGGTACTCAGTCTTCCAGTTAACCACTTCCAGAGTGACTGATCAGTACTCCAGTGCGTACCAACGTGGCGGGGTGGCAGTAATTTCTCACGGTGATCTAGGGGGTCTCAGGTGGCAGTCAAAAGCCATGACTGACAGTAGAGGTCCACCGCTAGGAGTCACTAGAGCCAGAGTCCACCGCGGTGCACTGTCATTACTGAGTCACTAGAGCCAGAGTCCACCGCGGTGCACTGTCATTACTGAGTCACTAGAGCCAGAGTCCACCGCGGTGCACTGTCATTACTGAGTCACTAGAGCCAGAGTCCACCGCGGTGCACTGTCATTACTGAGTCACTAGAGCCAGAGTCCACCGCGGTGCACTGTCATTACTGAGCCACTAGAGCCAGAGTCCACCGCGGTGCACTGTCATTACTGAGTCACTAGAGTCCACCGCGGTGGTCATTACTGAGTCACTAGAGCCAGAGTCCACCGCGGTGCACTGTCATTACTGAGTCACTAGAGCCAGAGTCCACCGCGGTGCACTGTCATTACTGAGTCACTAGAGCCAGAGTCCACCGCGGTGCACTGTCATTACCGAGTCACTAGAGCCAGTGGTGTCAGAGTCCACCGCGGTGCACTGTCATTACTGAGTCACTAGAGCCAGAGTCCACCGCGGTGCACTGTCATTACTGAGTCACTAGAGCCAGAGTCCACCGCGGTGCACTGTCATTACTGAGTCACTAGAGCCAGAGTCCACCGCGGTGCACTGTCATTACTGAGTCACTAGAGCCAGAGTCCACCGCGGTGCACTGTCATTACTGAGTCACTAGAGCCAGAGTCCACCGCGGTGCACTGTCATTACTGAGTCACTAGAGCCAGAGTCCACCGCGGTGCACTGTCATTACTGAGTCACTAGAGCCAGAGTCCACCGCGGTGCACTGTCATTACTGAGTCACTAGAGCCAGAGTCCACCGCGGTGCACTGTCATTACTGAGTCACTAGAGCCAGAGTCCACCGCGGTGCACTGTCATTACTGAGTCACTAGAGCCAGAGTCCACCGCGGTGCACTGTCATTACTGAGTCACTAGAGCCAGAGTCCACCGCGGTGCACTGTCATTACTGAGTCACTAGAGCCAGTGGTGTCAGAGTCCACCGCGGTGCACTGTCATTACTGAGTCACTAGAGCCAGAGTCCACCGCGGTGCACTGTCATTACTGAGTCACTAGAGCCAGAGTCCACCGCGGTGCACTGTCATTACTGAGTCACTAGAGCCAGAGTCCACCGCGGTGCACTGTCATTACTGAGTCACTAGAGCCAGAGTCCACCGCGGTGCACTGTCATTACTGAGTCACTAGAGCCAGAGTCCACCGCGGTGCACTGTCATTACTGAGTCACTAGAGCCAGAGTCCACCGCGGTGCACTGTCATTACTGAGTCACTAGAGCCAGAGTCCACCGCGGTGCACTGTCATTACTGAGTCACTAGAGCCAGAGTCCACCGCGGTGCACTGTCATTACTGAGTCACTAGAGCCAGAGTCCACCGCGGTGCACTGTCATTACTGAGTCACTAGAGCCAGAGTCCACCGCGGTGCACTGTCATTACTGAGTCACTAGAGCCAGAGTCCACCGCGGTGCACTGTCATTACTGAGTCACTAGAGCCAGAGTCCACCGCGGTGGTGATCCCCATCAGTCGGGTAAATGCGCCCATCCCGCGGTGTGCAGCCTGTCATTATGACTCCGTTCAGAGCCAGGTCCACCGCGCGTGCAGCACTGTCAGGTACTCGGCTCAGGCCACGGTGACAGAATGACCAGTGAGTCTCGGTCTCAGGGCGCCACTTGACAGTAATGACTACTAGAGCCAGAGTCCCAGTGGCGGCGCCACGGTGTCAGTACTGAGTCACTAGAGTCTCAGGTCCGCCCGTGACAGTAATGCACTGTCATTCTCTGTCTCCACTAGAGCCGAGCCACCGTGACAGTAATTACTGAGTGATCTCGAGCCAGGGTGGCGCCACGTGACAGTAATGACTCAGTGATCTCACTAGAGCCAGGTGGCGCCACGTGCACTGTCATTACTGAGTGATCAGTGATAGAGTCCAGAGTCCTGAGTCCGCGGTGCACTGTCATTACTGAGTCACTAGAGCCAGAGTCCACCGCGGTGCACTGTCATTACTGAGTCACTAGAGCCAGAGTCCACCGCGGTGCACTGTCATTACTGAGTCACTAGAGCCAGAGTCCACCGCGGTGCACTGTCATTACTGAGTCACTAGAGCCAGTCAGAGTCCACCGCGGTGCACTGTCATTACTGAGTCACTAGAGCCAGAGTCCACCGCGGTGCACTGTCATTACTGAGTCACTAGAGCCAGAGTCCACCGCGGTGCACTGTCATTACTGAGTCACTAGAGCCAGAGTCCACCGCGGTGCACTGTCATTACTGAGTCACTAGAGCCAGAGTCCACCGCGGTGCACTGTCATTACTGAGTCACTAGAGCCAGAGTCCACCGCGGTGCACTGTCATTACTGAGTCACTAGAGCCAGAGTCCACCGCGGTGCACTGTCATTACTGAGTCACTAGAGCCAGAGTCCACCGCGGTGCACTGTCATTACTGAGTCACTAGAGCCAGAGTCCACCGCGGTGCACTGTCATTACTGAGTCACTAGAGCCAGAGTCCACCGCGGTGCACTGTCATTACTGAGTCACTAGAGCCAGAGTCCACCGCGGTGCACTGTCATTACTGAGTCACTAGAGCCAGAGTCCACCGCGGTGCACTGTCATTACTGAGTCACTAGAGCCCAGAGTCCACCGCGGTGCACTGTCATTACTGAGTCACTAGAGCCAGAGTCCACCGCGGTGCACTGTCATTACTGAGTCACTAGAGCCAGAGTCCACCGCGGTGCACTGTCATTACTGAGTCACTAGAGCCAGAGTCCACCGCGGTGCACTGTCATTACTGAGTCACTAGAGCCAGAGTCCACCGCGGTGCACTGTCATTACTGAGTCACTAGAGCCAGAGTCCACCGCGGTGCACTGTCATTACTGAGTCACTAGAGCCAGAGTCCACCGCGGTGCACTGTCATTACTGAGTCACTAGAGCCAGAGTCCACCGCCCACGGAGTCACTAGTAGGCCAGAGTCCATCTCGCGCGGTGCACTCTACTGAGTCACTAGAGCCAGAGGTCCACCGCGGTGCACTGTCATTACTGATCACTAGAGCCAGAGTCCACCCTGGTCATTACTGAGTCACTAGAGCCAGAGTCCACCGCGGTGCACTGTCATTACTGAGTCACTAGAGCCGGAGTCCACCGCGGTGCACTGTCATCACCGAGTCACTAGAGTCCACCGCGGTGCGCTGTCATTACTGAGTCACTAGAGCCAGGGTCCACCGCGGTGCACTGTCATCACCGGGTCACTAGAGCCCAGAGTCCACCGCGGTGCACTGTCATTACTGAGTCACTAGAGCCAGAGTCCACCGCGGTGCACTGTCATTACTGAGTCACTAGAGCCAGAGTCCACCGCGGTGCACTGTCATTACTGAGTCACTAGAGCCAGAGTCCACCGCGGTGCACTGTCATTACCGAGTCACTAGAGCCAGTGGCGTCACAGTCCACCGCGGTGCACTGTCATCACTGAGTCACTAGAGCCAGAGTCCACCGCGGTGCACTGTCATTACTGAGTCACTAGAGCCAGAGTCCACCGCGGTGCACTGTCATTACTGAGTCACTAGAGCCAGAGTCCACCGCGGTGCACTGTCATTACTGAGTCACTAGAGCCAGAGTCCACCGCGGTGCACTGTCATTACTGAGTCACTAGAGCCAGAGTCCACCGCGGTGCACTGTCATTACTGAGTCACTAGAGCCAGAGTCCACCGCGGTGCACTGTCATTACTGAGTCACTAGAGCCAGAGTCCACCGCGGTGCACTGTCATTACTGAGTCACTAGAGCCAGAGTCCACCGCGGTGCACTGTCATTACTGAGTCACTAGAGCCAGAGTCCACCGCGGTGCACTGTCATTACTGAGTCACTAGAGCCAGAGTCCACCGCGGTGCACTGTCATTACTGAGTCACTAGAGCCAGAGTCCACCGCGGTGCACTGTCATTACTGAGTCACTAGAGCCAGAGTCCACCGCGGTGCACTGTCATTACTGAGTCACTAGAGCCAGAGTCCACCGCGGTGCACTGTCATTACTGAGTCACTAGAGCCAGAGTCCACCGCGGTGCACTGTCATTACTGAGTCACTAGAGCCAGAGTCCACCGCGGTGCACTGTCATTACTGAGTCACTAGAGCCAGAGTCCACCGCGGTGCACTGTCATTACTGAGTCACTAGAGCCAGAGTCCACCGCGGTGCACTGTCATTACTGAGTCACTAGAGCCAGAGTCCACCGCGGTGCACTGTCATTACTGAGCCACTAGAGCCAGAGTCCACCGCGGTGCACTGTCATTACTGAGTCACTAGAGCCAGAGTCCACCGCGGTGCACTGTCATTACTGAGTCACTAGAGCCAGAGTCCACCGCGGTGCACTGTCATTACTGAGTCACTAGAGCCAGAGTCCACCGCGGTGCACTGTCATTACTGAGTCACTAGAGCCAGAGTCCACCGCGGTGCACTGTCATTACTGAGTCACTAGAGCCAGAGTCCACCGCGGTGCACTGTCATTACTGAGTCACTAGAGCCAGAGTCCACCGCGGTGCACTGTCATTACTGAGTCACTAGAGCCAGAGTCCACCGCGGTGCACTGTCATTACTGAGTCACTAGAGCCAGAGTCCACCGCGGTGCACTGTCATTACTGAGTCACTAGAGCCAGAGTCCACCGCGGTGCACTGTCATTACTGAGTCACTAGAGCCAGAGTCCACCGCGGTGCACTGTCATTACTGAGTCACTAGAGCCAGAGTCCACCGCGGTGCACTGTCATTACTGAGTCACTAGAGCCAGAGTCCACCGCGGTGCACTGTCATCACCGAGTCACTGCACCGCGGTGCACTGTCATTACTGAGTCACTAGAGCCAGAGTCCACCGCGGTGCACTGTCATTACTGAGTCACTAGAGCCAGAGTCCACCGCGGTGCACTGTCATTACTGAGTCACTAGAGCCAGAGTCCACCGCGGTGCACTGTCATTACTGAGTCACTAGAGCCAGAGTCCACCGCGGTGCACTGTCATTACCGAGTCACTAGAGCCAGAGTCCACCGCGGTGCACTGTCATTACTGAGTCACTAGAGCCAGAGTCCACCGCGGTGCACTGTCATTACTGAGTCACTAGAGCCAGAGTCCACCGCGGTGCACTGTCATTACCGAGTCACTAGAGCCAGAGTCCACCGCGGTGCACTGTCATTACTGAGTCACTAGAGCCAGAGTCCACCGCGGTGCACTGTCATTACTGAGTCACTAGAGCCAGAGTCCACCGCGGTGCACTGTCATTACTGAGTCACTAGAGCCAGAGTCCACCGCGGTGCACTGTCATTACTGAGTCACTAGAGCCAGAGTCCACCGCGGTGCACTGTCATTACTGAGTCACTAGAGCCAGAGTCCACCGCGGTGCACTGTCATTACCGAGTCACTAGAGCCCAGAGTCCACCGCGGTGCACTGTCATTACTGAGTCACTAGAGCCAGAGTCCACCGCGGTGCACTGTCATTACTGAGTCACTAGAGCCAGAGTCCACCGCGGTGCACTGTCATTACTGAGTCACTAGAGCCAGTGGTGAGTCCACCGCGGTGCACTGTCATTACTGAGTCACTAGAGCCAGAGTCCACCGCGGTGCACTGTCATTACTGAGTCACTAGAGCCAGAGTCCACCGCGGTGCACTGTCATTACTGAGTCACTAGAGCCAGAGTCCACCGCGGTGCACTGTCATTACTGAGTCACTAGAGCCAGAGTCCACCGCGGTGCACTGTCATCACTGAGTCACTAGAGCCAGAGTCCACCGCGGTGCACTGTCATTACTGAGTCACTAGAGCCAGAGTCCACCGCGGTGCACTGTCATTACTGAGTCACTAGAGCCAGAGTCCACCGCGGTGCACTGTCATTACTGAGTCACTAGAGCCAGAGTCCACCGCGGTGCACTGTCATTACTGAGTCACTAGAGCCAGAGTCCACCGCGGTGCACTGTCATTACTGAGTCACTAGAGCCAGAGTCCACCGCGGTGCACTGTCATTACTGAGTCACTAGAGCCAGAGTCCACCGCGGTGCACTGTCATTACTGAGTCACTAGAGCCAGAGTCCACCTGTCATTACTGAGTCACTAGAGCCAGAGTCCACCGCGGTGCACTGTCATTACTGAGTCACTAGAGCCAGAGTCCACCGCGGTGCGGTGTCATTACTGAGTCACTAGAGCCAGAGTCCACCGCGGTGCACTGTCATTACTGAGTCACTAGAGCCAGAGTCCACCGCGGTGCACTGTCATTACTGAGCCACTAGAGCCAGAGTCCACCGCGGTGCACTGTCATTACTGAGTCACTAGAGCCAGAGTCCACCGCGGTGCACTGTCATTACTGAGTCACTAGAGCCAGAGTCCACCGCGGTGCACTGTCATTACTGAGTCACTAGAGCCAGAGTCCACCGCGGTGCACTGTCATTACTGAGTCACTAGAGCCAGAGTCCACCGCGGTGCACTGTCATTACTGAGTCACTAGAGCCAGAGTCCACCGCGGTGCACTGTCATTACTGAGTCACTAGAGCCAGAGTCCACCGCGGTGCACTGTCATTACTGAGTCACTAGAGCCAGAGTCCACCGCGGTGCACTGTCATTACTGAGTCACTAGAGCCAGTGGTGTCAGAGTCCACCGCGGTGCACTGTCATTACTGAGTCACTAGAGCCAGAGTCCACCGCGGTGCACTGTCATTACTGAGTCACTAGAGCCAGAGTCCACCGCGGTGCACTGTCATTACTGAGTCACTAGAGCCAGAGTCCACCGCGGTGCACTGTCATTACTGAGTCACTAGAGCCAGAGTCCACCGCGGTGCACTGTCATTACTGAGCCACTAGAGCCAGAGTCCACCGCGGTGCACTGTCATTACTGAGTCACTAGAGCCAGAGTCCACCGCGGTGCACTGTCATTACTGAGTCACTAGAGCCAGAGTCCACCGCGGTGCACTGTCATTACTGAGTCACTAGAGCCAGAGTCCACCGCGGTGCACTGTCATTACTGAGTCACTAGAGCCAGAGTCCACCGCGGTGCACTGTCATTACTGAGTCACTAGAGCCAGAGACCACCGCGGTGCACTGTCATTACTGAGTCACTAGAGCCAGAGTCCACCGCGGTGCACTGTCATTACTGAGTCACTAGAGCCAGAGTCCACCGCGGTGCACTGTCATTACTGAGTCACTAGAGCCAGAGTCCACCGCGGTGCACTGTCATTACTGAGTCACTAGAGCCAGAGTCCACCGCGGTGCACTGTCATTACTGAGTCACTAGAGCCAGAGTCCACCGCGGTGCACTGTCATTACTGAGTCACTAGAGCCAGAGTCCACCGCGGTGCACTGTCATTACTGAGTCACTAGAGCCAGAGTCCACCGCGGTGCACTGTCATTACTGAGTCACTAGAGCCAGAGTCCACCGCGGTGCACTGTCATTACTGAGTCACTAGAGCCAGTGGTGTCAGAGTCCACTGCAGTGCACTGCCTTTTTAATCTGTTAAGGCCATTATTAATCTCAAACACGACAAGTCACAGGATTGTCTGCCTATCACCTGAGGCTGACACACGCAGACCCTAGAACTGCACCTCTCTCAAGCAGAGATCCCCTGTGCTTGTTTTGAGAGTCTGTTAACAGCAATATACACGAGTGAACTGAGACCAACACATATTCTGCTTATAACCTGAGCCACATTTAAACCCAGGAATCCAGTGGTGAGCTGCTAGTAAATTAGCCTGCTGTGGCATCTAGACCCGTCTCTCTGAGTTCACTTTTACATATAAGGCTATTCCCTTTATAATGACATATTCAAGGTATTATTAAAGTCTGTTTATAGGGGAGTTTAATACACATATTCCTAATACTTGATGGCATTTTGAGAAGCAGGAAAAGGACCCAATGAAATCTGGTACAAATAACTTTTAAAAGAAGTAGTGCACTAAAAAGGCAGAAGGGGGCAGCAAACTGCATCTATGAGTGTTCCATTCAGTTGAGCAGGAAGACTGGAGCGGCTTTCACAAAGCTTCTATTCATATTGCCCAACTGAACTTTCAACTTGCACCCCTGAGCGGCGGCTCTTGGCTGTGCTAAGTCTGAAACGATCCCCTTTTGGTGGCCCTTCTTGTGGATGTGTGACACAGATCAGCAGGATCGGGGTCCAGCCCTGTTCTGAAATTCCAGTTCCAGTTCCAATTCTACTTCCTTCCAGGAATCACAGAACACCGCTCATTGCAATTTTGATCAATGATGTCGTGCTAGAATGGAGCGCTCACCCTGCAGATCAGTGTGCAATTCTAAATGGTTTAATGGAAGCAATTGAATATTCAGTCAGGCTGTGAGATGCGGTGGTTCATCTAGTCTCCTGACTCGGCACTGCAGTGCTTCAGTGTGGATGCAGGGGAGAGGTCAGCATTGTCCCTGAGAGTCACAGCCCTTCAGTGTGGATGCAGGGGAGAGGTCAGCATTGCCCCTGAGAGTCACAGCCCTTCTTTGTTCCCCTGGGTAGGAAGGCCAGAGCAGCCAGACAATTCTCTCTCTCTCTCCACCCACCCGCTCCAGTCATCAGAACAATTTTTCCCACAGAAGTCATTCTGTTTTTTTTTCATCTCCATTCATCTTTTTCTGAAGCGAGCCCACGCATGCACTCACACACACACACACACACACACACACACACACACACACACACACACTCCAGACAGACGGACAGTCAGACAGTCAGGGTTCGGTGAATCTGATAAGTCGTAATTACTTCCTCTCTGCCTCACCCCTCCACCTCCCTTCTCAGAGACAGTCCAGGGTAAAATGAATCTAAATTAGGCCCTGATTGTTATGTGTTAAGTGATGTCACCAAACCACCTAGTCCTGTAACCTGATAACTAGCACTAGCTGAGAGGTCTGATCACTTCTTCTTCTGCTCTTTTAAGAGTTCATGAAGTCAATGAGGATCGTCAGTGTTTTGCCCCATGGTGGAGTTTGAGTGTAAACCCCCTTCACTGTGAAATGTGTCAGCTGTGTTTTTTTTATAGATGCATTACCAACATCCAGCAGCAGATGGCGCCCATGTACCAGGAAAGGCTCTGAGTCTGTATTTTGACCTCAGCATCCCTTCTGCCTGTGCTTCAGTGTATAAATGTTAGTCAGGCATACAGGCGGTACCACTGTATCCGTCACCAGGGACAGGAATAATTATAAAGATCAACCAGAGATTTTTACTGTGAGTTAGATTTACCATGCTTGAGTTTTGATGGGACTAACGTCCCATTTCCATCCGAACCAATGAAGCCAGTGTGTAAAAATGGAATCTCGTCTCATTCCCAGTATCAAACTGGAGCTGCAGCCGGGGTCCATCTCCAGTCGACAATAAAATCTACAGCCGGGCATGATGCAGAAACCAAAGGTCCCCTGTGTTTGTCATACATATTGTTTTAGGGTTGTTATTTCTGCAGGATTTCAGCCACCTTCTGCATTGCCCTGCCAGTGCTCTACATTCCCGACGCCTGTGTTCTGCACACACACGTTTCAGGGGTTTGAAATGTGTGATTAACTCACCGGGCAGGGATAAGCTGCAGAGCCAAGGCTGGGCAAGCGTAGAGCGTTTTACACCACAAAATGAAGGTTTAAATCATCTATTTAAGGACGTTTCGGACAAAAAAAGCCTTTCTTCGTCTTCAATAAATCACTTTTTAACCATTTAAACCTTTTATGTACATCCAAAAAATAAATAAAAAAATACTTTTCATTTTTGTCATTTTGTGCACTGCAGTTATACACCCTTTCACACATATATATGTATGCTGAGAATCCCATGTAAAGAAACGTTTTCAGTGACTGGCTCTCCACTGTAGCTTAATGCTTAATGCAGCCCAGTTGCTGTCACCATTCTGCCTGTGGGGACGTTGGTAATACATTGAAAGCAGCCGAGTCCTTGAAAGACGTACAATGAACATATTCATCAGAAAACTCAACTTATTGAACGTGCATGCTGATGAAAGAAAGAGCTGGTGGGACCGTTTTGGGTTCCTGTTACTGGCTGCTTTGTGTCTGAACTGGGACTGTGCCCCCTGTACTTACCCCTCCCCCTAGCTCGGACAGGGAAGGAGGGAGTGTGCAGTGTTTGCCCTGGCAGAGAGAGGTGGCAGAAACCTATGAAGTGAGTTCAGGTTTGACACAGGATACAGGGGGATGGCAATGAGACTCCCATTGAACAGCAGTGTAATCCATTCCTGGTTTTACTATGTTTAATAAGAAGACATACTTGAGCTTGTTACCTGCACACTGAGGCTAATCAAGCACATATTAAAACTGTAATACCCACCTGCACACTGAGGCTAATCAAGCACATATTAAAACTGTAAGACTCACCTGCACACTGGGGCTAATCAAGCACATATTAAAACAGCAATACTCACCTGCACACTGGGGCTAATCAAGCACATATTAAAACAGCAATACTCACCTGCACACTGAGGCTAATCAAGCACATATTAAAACTGTAAGACTCACCTGCACACTGAGGCTAATCAAGCACATATTAAAACTGTAATACTCACCTGCACACTGGGGCTAATCAAGCACATATTAAAACTGTAATACTCACCTGCACACTGGGGCGAATCAAGCACATATTAAAACAGCAATACTCACCTGCACACTGGGGCTAATCAAGCACATATTAAAACAGCAATACTCACCTGCACACTGGGGCTAATCAAGCACATATTAAAACAGCAATACTCACCTGCACACTGGGGCTAATCAAGCACATATTAAAACAGCAATACTCACCTGCACACTGAGGCTAATCAAGCACATATTAAAACTGTAAGACTCACCTGCACACTGGGGCTAATCAAGCACATATTAAAACTGCAATACTCACCTGCACACTGGGGCTAATCAAGCACATATTAAAACTGTAATACTCACCTGCACACTGGGGCTAATCAAGCACATATTAAAACTGTAAGACTCACCTGCACACTGGGGCTAATCAAGCACATATTAAAACTGTAAGACTCACCTGCACACTGGGGCTAATCAAGCACATATTAAAACTGTAAGACTCACCTGCACACTGGGGCTAATCAAGCACATATTAAAACTGTAAGACTCACCTGCACACTGGGGCTAATCAAGCACATATTAAAACTGTAATACTCACCTGCACACTGGAGCTAATCAAGCACATATTAAAACAGCAATACTCACCTGCACACTGGGGCTAATCAAGCACATATTAAAACAGCAATACTCACCTGCACACTGAGGCTAATCAAGCACATATTAAAACAGCAATACTCACCTGCACACTGGGGCTAATCAAGCACATATTAAAACAGCAATACTCACCTGCACACTGAGGCTAATCAAGCCCATATTAAAACTGTAATACTCACCTGCACACTGGGGCTAATCAAGCACATATTAAAACAGCAATACTCACCTGCACACTGGGGCTAATCAAGCCCATATTAAAACTGTAAGACTCACCTGCACACTGGGGCTAATCAAGCCCATATTAAAACTGTAATACTCACCTGCACACTGGGGCTAATCAAGCCCATATTAAAACTGTAATACTCACCTGCACACTGGGGCTAATCAAGCACATATTAAAACTGTAATACTCACCTGCACACTGGGGCTAATCAAGCACATATTAAAACTGTAAGACTCACCTGCACACTGGGGCTAATCAAGCACATATTAAAACTGTAAGACTCACCTGCACACTGGGGCTAATCAAGCACATATTAAAACAGCAATACTCACCTGCACACTGAGGCTAATCAAGCACATATTAAAACAGCAATACTCACCTGCACACTGGGGCTAATCAAGCACATATTAAAACAGCAATACTCACCTGCACACTGAGGCTAATCAAGCACATATTAAAACAGCAATACTCACCTGCACACTGGGGCTAATCAAGCACATATTAAAACTGTAATACTCACCTGCACACTGAGGCTAATCAAGCACATATTAAAACAGCAATACTCACCTGCACACTGGGGCTAATCAAGCACATATTAAAACTGTAAGACTCACCTGCACACTGGGGCTAATCAAGCACATATTAAAACTGTAAGACTCACCTGCACACTGGGGCTAATCAAGCACATATTAAAACTGTAAGACTCACCTGCACACTGGGGCTAATCAAGCCCTGAGCTTGTTACCTGCACACTGGGGTTAATCATGTCATAGTAAAATCTGGAAGAAGCCCACTGAGCTGGGGTGGCGGAGCTGGTTCTGGGGGTGCAGTTGATAGACGGGGTGCTGCTGTGTGTGTTGGGGTGGCGGAGCTGGTTCTGGGGGTGCAGTTGATAGACGGGGCTCTGCTGTGTGCGTTGGGGTGGCGGAGCTGGTTCTGGGGGTGCAGTTGATAGATGGGGCTCTGCTGTGTGCGTTGGGGTGGCGGAGCTGGTTCTGGGGGTGCAGTTGATAGACGGGGCTCTGCTGTGTGTGTTGGGGTGAGGCAGCGGATATGAAAGCTGTAAGAGGTGCCCAGCTGCTTTGCTGGCTCTCCCCGGCTCCCAGTCTCCGAGCCAGTTTATTCAGCGCCTGCAGGGTTATTTTTAACAAGAATTCCAGCTTGATACTAATACTTCCTCTCCAGTGGAACAAGGTAGATTCAATATCCTTGCAATTCAAAGAAGATGACGAAAAAACAGCTTTGTCTGTGTACTTTTCTGTTTTTTTGTTTAAAACTTCAAGAAAAAAGTAAAGTAGTTTAGTATATATATATATATATATATATATATATATATATATATATATATATATATATTATTGTTACATGTAAGAAAAAAGACAATATTTCCTGAAACAGGAGATGTGGTAGAGAAAGAATAATTCTTTTAATGTAAATAAGACATCCTTCTCACTGAAGCCAAGGGACTGGAAGAAAGGGCAGTCTGTCTGGGACGTCCAGAAAGCAGATGAAGTTGATTAAGACGGGGAGCTCGTGCCCGAAAGCAGACGGGGGGGGGGGGGGGGGGGGGGGGGGGGGGGGGGGGGGGGGGGGGGGGGGGGGTGGGGGGGGGGGGTGGGTGGGGGGGGGGGGGGGGGGGGGGGGGGGGGGGGGGGGGATTAATTGGAGTGGGGGGGGGGGGGGTTTCCGAGCCTCTCTGCAAAGGGAAGGGCTCGTTAAACAGACCGCCTCTGCCCCGGAGAGACTGAGCCAGACCCCAGCAATGCTCCAGCTTGTCAGCTCTGTGTTTTTGTCCGGGGCTCTTAATGTAAATTGTGATTTCTCTCCCCCCCATCCTCCCGAATAGCCTTGGAAATCGGAAATGTAAAAGCTGTAAAACAGAGCTTGATTATTTTCTTACTCCAAGATATTTATACAGCACAGCACTACAGATCCGCTCCAGAGTTTCTTACAGGGAGGCTCTGTCTGTCTGTCTGTCTCTCCGTTCCTGCTGGTCGGAAGGATGTGATGGCTTTTATGAAGCAAAAAAAAAAAATTCTTATGTTGACGAGCCAACAGTGTCCACGAGGGAAAAGGTCAACATTTGGAAAAATATTATTTTCTTTCTATTATTAGTATTAAAATCTTCTCGTGCTCCCCTGTATATTGAATGGGTGTCTCCTGCACAAAGCACTAGGAGTTCACAAAGTTTACAAAGCAGAACCTCCCGCTGCCCTGTGTGAAGGAGACGTGTGAGACTGGCTCTGCCAGCTGAACCACCCCCGTCTTCTTCAGCGTTCTGGGCTGGAGTCGATCACAGTCTTGTGGTCGATCACAAGACCAAATCGCAGCCAATTTCTTCTCCTTTCTGACCCACAAGCCCCCCGGGGGGCTGCAGGCAGCAAGCAGTACACTTTCTGAATGCTCACAATGGGTTAGCCTTTGATGGCTACAGTGACTGAGGCACTGACTGGAAGATCAGCAGTCATGAGACCCGTTCTGATGCCAGTGTGTCTGCTTGGGGCTCACAAATGCATAGTCACAGCGTGAGTATAGAGTGTGTACACATGTACGCAGGATCTATAGAGGGTGTTACCCCTGAGCAGGAAACGCGTCCGCACGCTGCTCTGTGGAATGACATCACAGAGGCTCTTAGCTATATATTTGATATTTATTTATGAACCCCCGCCAGGTTCCATGGCTGTCCCATCATCCCGGTGGCTGCAAAGCCTGGGGGTCCTGAGGCTCCCGACACAGAGGTGGCCCAGGGGGTGCCTGAACAGATTGAGGTAAATCTGGGGGTGTAAAAGACTCTCTAGGCCCTCCTGTTTTATTTATTATTTTAAAACAGCTTTCTGCCGTTGACATTTTTTAATTTCTATTTTGTTTTCTTGTTGTTGATGTTAATTTTATAACATTGTAACAAAAAAAATACAAAAACATACTTTAGACAATAATTGGGTCCAAGTTTTTCTATTTCTGTTGAAATGCTTTGCAATGAGTTCCATGCAGAAACCCTGCTACATGCACTGAAGGTTGTTTTTACTGATCACCCCCCCCCCCCCAGCTGATAAAGGCCCAGACCTACCTCCCTCGCAGAGACCCCTCAGGGCCCTTCCTGATGGCTGTGGGTCACTGCTTCTCAATCCGGGGCCAGGGGACCGTCATGACAGGCACTGTGCTGCAGGGGGCAATCTCCATCAACGACAGCATTGAGATTCCTGCACTCAAGGTAACTGTCCCACCTCTCACTCTCTCGTACCCACAGTGACACTCTCGATCTCTCGTAACCACACAGTGACACTCTCACTGTCTCATACCCACACAGTGACACTCTCACTGTCTCGTACCCACACAGTGACACTCTCACAGTATCGTACCCACACAGTGACACTCTCACTCGCTCATACCCACACAGTGACACTCTCACAGTATCATACCCACACAGTGACACTCTCACTGTCTCGTACCCACACAGTGACACTCTCACAGTCGCTCATACCCACACAGTGACACTCTCACAGTATCATACCCACACAGTGACACTCTCACTGTCTCGTACCCACACAGTGACACTCTCACAGTCTCATACCCCCACAGTGACACTCTCAGAGTATCATACCCACACAGTGACACTCTCACAGTATCATACCCACACAGTGACACTCTCACAGTATCATACCCACACAGTGACACTCTCACAGTATCATACCCACACAGTGACACTCTCACTCGCTCGTACCCACACAGTGACACTCTCACAGTCTCATACCCACACAGTGACACTCTCACAGTATCGTACCCACACAGTGACACTCTCACAGTATCGTACCCACACAGTGACACTCTCACAGTCTCATACCCCCACAGTGACACTCTCACAGTATCATACCCACACAGTGACACTCTCAGAGTATCATACCCACACAGTGACACTCTCACAGTATCATACCCACACAGTGACACTCTCACTCGCTCGTACCCACACAGTGACACTCTCACTGTCTCGTACCCACACAGTGACCCTCTCACTCGCTCATACCCAAACAGTGACACTCTCACAGTCTCGTACCCACACAGTGACATTCTCACAGTATCATACCCACACAGTGACATTCTCATAGTATCATACCCACACAGTGACACTCTCACTCGCTCGTACCCACACAGTGACACTCTCACTGTCTCGTACCCACACAGTGACACTCTCACAGTATCATACCCACACAGTGACACTCTCACTCACTCGTACCCACACAGTGACACTCTCACAGTATCATACCCACACAGTGACACTCTCACAGTATCATACCCACACAGTGACACTCTCACTCGCTCGTACCCACACAGTGACACTCTCACTGTCTTGGTTTGGTGTTTGAGATAAAGTTACAAACACATGAGGGAAATGTGAAAAGCCGAACCGGGAAACTGCAGACTGAAAGGTGTCTCTCTGAAGAGTCAAGCATTGTAATTTGTCAATTCAGCGACATCCCTTTGCAATACACCAATCACAGAGCTCTTTACATGAAGGACGTGGTTTGTGGTGGAGCGAGTACTGGATATAAGTGGACGTGGTTTTCCCAGGGAGTGTTTTATGTGCAGCACCGCGTCCTC
>NC_054549.1:37694762-37764762 GCF_017654505.1 Polyodon spathula | reverse complement strand
CTGTTAGAAAGATAGCCTACTTCAAGGGCACGCTGCACACCAAGAGCAAGTTCCACATCACTGTGGGGCACGAGACCGTCATGGGGCGGGTCACTTTCTTCGGATACGCCCCCCCCGCCCCCTCCGCTGGGGAGGACACCGCCTCTTTTCAGTTTGAGAGGGAGTATCTCTACCAAGAGGAGTACCTGATTGGCCAGCCCAGGCAGGAGGGCGGGGACAGCGACGGGAAACCCGCCACCCCCAAGCAGCAGGATGAGAAGCAGTGGGCCCTGCTGGAGTTTGAGAAGCCAGTCACATGCCCCCGACTCTGCCTGGTGATTGGCTCCAAGCTGGACACGGATATCCACAGCTGGCCTTCCACGGAGTGCTGCTGGAGGGCTTTGAGGAGAAGAACTACCCTGAGTGCTTTCTGCCTCGGCTCCGAGTCTATAAGAGCAAGCACAAGGAGTGGCAGGTGGAGAGGGTAGGCCGGCCCTGGGCTTCCCAGCTAATGGTTTAGGGGGGGAGGTTTTTCATTGGACTGCTTTCAGGTTCAATTTAGATTATTTATTTCTGGTTTCGCTTTAAAATAGTGGCTGCAAATTCCTGTGAATTCCAAATGCATTAGCTTCTGTTCCTGTGGTGATTCACTTGAGTTCATTATGAATTTGTGCTCATTTAAAAAAAAAAAAATTATTCAGAGGTTACTCCCATGCAATTCCTATGAAATAGGAATAGGAATCTATGAATCTATGAAGGAATTTGCAGCCTTTATTTTAAAGAGACTTGAAAGACTTGAGCTCCCAGGAGAGCGTGTGCTTGGTTTATGATTGAGAGGAATGTGGAGGCATGGTGCACCCCTACCAGAGAAGACGTGTGTCTCAGTGAGTGTGTGATTGCCTGTGTTTGATTTTGAGTGTGTGATTGTGAGTGTGTGATTGTGAGTGTGTGCTTGTCTCTGAGGGAGTGCTTGTTTGTTTGCATGTGGAATGTGGCGCTGTGCCCTCTCTCAGTCCGTTGCGTGCCGGGCGTATTGTACACACATGTAAACACGCTGACGCCAGGGTGGCATGCATTACCTGGGCGCCTGTCTTGGAATGGCGTTGTTTGGTCACACCTGGATGCAGCAGGAATGCCCACAACTGACTTCCTAATCAGCAGCATCACTGAGGCACTCGCCAGCCTTCCACGACAGGGGCTGTGACTAACCTGGAGCTGTGGAGAGCGTGCTGAACGCTTGTGAACCTGGAGCTCTGGAGGGCGTGCTGAATGCTTGTGTGCGCTCAGTTACAATGCAAGTCTGCAGTGTGCAGGTTTGTAAGAAGCACATGTTCTAACCAGGGTTCACTTCCAATTCCTTTTTAAAATCAATTCCTAATCCCAATTCCCTTTTATTTGATTCCAACACGTCGTTGATCAAAATAGCAACTAGCAGTGCTCAATTGAGCTTCTAACCAGGGCAACAAATTACTTGCATTGAAGTCACTGTTAGTCAATTAAACTGACTTCAAATGCACGCAAGAATCATCAATTACTATGGCTCTAAATTGGGAATTGATTGATCAGTAAGCAAGGAAGCAGCAGGGGCAGGCCTGATCTCTATTCATTTAAGTTGTTGCAAAACTAATCTGTTTTAGCTCCATAACATTCAGGGATCTTTCTTTTCAGTATGTCAGTAAGAGAGAGAGATTGAGAGAGAGAGAGAGATAGTGGAGACTCATTTTATCAGTGCAGACCTGGAGCACGTGTGGGTGAGTTCCAGATTACACGATAATATCAAGAACAAACAAACAACAAAACCAGCCTGGCAGAAATACAAGTGATCTGAAGAAAGGACTGTGCTGCATTTCTGAAGCTGTGCCAGGCATTCTTCACTCAGCTCAGACGTTTTCCGAGGATTCGTTTAAAAACAAATCAAAAGATTAGGCAACAAGTGACTTTACTTTAGACAAAAAGTAAACATGTCAGAACCCAAGTTCTTCTGCTTCACTTTGTCAGGCCTTGTCAGAATAGTCATAGTTAGAAAGATCAGTTGAGGACACAGTTGGGAACTAAATTAGAATATCCAGAATCCCTGGGATCCATTAAGATCCAACTTGACAAAGTTTTGAGATAAATCAACGACTAGGAATCGGATGAGCTTAGATGATTGTAACAACCAACTCTGGTATCTCCACTCTCCAAGTGTCTAGCCAATACTTTTAGTGCCGCACAGAAAAGAGGACCACAGGACCACAGTTGGAAATAAAGTGGTGACAGAGGGAAGGAGACACTCCTTCACACAGAGTGGTGAGAGTATGGAATGGGATATCAAGGGTTACCTAGCCATGCTGTTGATGCTGAATCACTGGGATCCTTAAAGATCCAACTTGACAAACGTTTGAGATGAATCAGCTACGTGGAACCAGATGAGCTTAGATGGGCCGAACGGCCTCCTCTTGTTTTGCCGTTTTTCTTTATACTCTTCTGTCTGTCTGTCTGTCTGGTTGGCTTCCAGGTGGCAGAGGACTACTCTGTGATTGGCTGAAACCTTTTCAAGAAAGAGACCAACATCCAGCTGTTCGTGGGGTTAAAGGTCACACTGTCGACAGGGGAGTGCGGTGTCATCGAGTGGGGCTTCGGGCAGAGCGGCAAGATGAAGATCAGAGTCCCAAGTGAGCAAGAGCAGTGTGGGCAGGGTCCTGTGTGCTGTGCAGATTGCTTGTTTGTGTCCTGGTCAGTGGGGACAGGGTCCTGTGTGCTGTGCAGATTGCTTGTTTGTGTCCTGGTCAGTGTGGGCAGGGTCCTGTGTGCTGTGCAGATTGCTTGTTTGTGTCCTGGTCAGTGTGGACAGGGTCCTGTGTGCTGTGCAGATTGCTTGTTTGTGTCCTGGTCAGTGTGGGCAGGGTCCTGTGTGCTGTGCAGATTGCTTGTTTGTGTCCTGGTCAGTGTGGGCAGGGTCCTGTGTGCTGTGCAGATTGCTTGTTTGTGTCCTGGTCAGTGTGGGCAGGGTCCTGTGTGCTGTGCAGATTGCTTGTTTGTGTCCTGGTCAGTGTGGGCAGGGTCCTGTGTGCTGTGCAGATTGCTTGTTTGTGTCCTGGTCAGTGTGGGCAGGGTCCTGTGTGCTGTGCAGATTGCTTGTTTGTGTCCTGGTCAGTGTGGGCAGGGTCCTGTGTGCTGTGCAGATTGCTTGTTTGTGTCCTGGTCAGTGTGGGCAGGGTCCTGTGTGCTGTGCAGATTGCTTGTTTGTGTCCTGGTCAGTGTGGGCAGGGTCCTGTGTGCTGTGCAGATTGCTTGTTTGTGTCCTGGTCAGTGTGGGCAGGGTCCTGTGTGCTGTGCAGATTGCTTGTTTGTGTCCTGGTCAGTGGGGACAGGGTCCTGTGTGCTGTGCAGATTGCTTGTTTGTGTCCTGGTCAGTGTGGGCAGGGTCCTGTGTGCTGTGCAGATTGCTTGTTTGTGTCCTGGTCAGTGTGGGCAGGGTCCTGTGTGCTGTGCAGATTGCTTGTTTGTGTCCTGGTCAGTGTGGACAGGGTCCTGTGTGCTGTGCAGATTGCTTGTTTGTGTCCTGGTCAGTGTGGGCAGGGTCCTGTGTGCTGTGCAGATTGCTTGTTTGTGTCCTGGTCAGTGTGGACAGGGTCCTGTGTGCTGTGCAGATTGCTTGTTTGTGTCCTGGTCAGTGTGGGCAGGGTCCTGTGCGCTGTGCAGATTGCTTGTTTGTGTCCTGGTCAGTGTGGGCAGGGTCCTGTGTGCTGTGCAGATTGCTTGTTTGTGTCCTGGTCAGTGGGGACAGGGTCCTGTGCGCTGTGTAGATTGCTTGTTTGTGTCCTGGTCAGTGTGGGCAGGGTCCTGTGCACTGTGCAGATTGCTTGTTTGTGTCCTGGTCAGTGTGGGCAAGGTCCTGTGTGCTGTGCAGATTGCTTGTTTGTGTCCTGGTCAGTGTGGACAGGGTCCTGTGTGTGGGTGTGATTAATGCCCTGCCCTTCCGCTCTGGATTCTTCTGGCTCTGTTGTTATTTCTGTCCCTTCTCCCCCTTCTCCCTCCGGCTCATGCTCCAGTCAGGATGTGGTTGAGGAATCGGCCAGGAATCCAGGCTCTGGGAATTCCGGCAGGTTCCTGTGCTCTCATCCACTCTCCTATGTGTGTTGTTAATGATCGGAGCTGGAGAGAGGGCTCTCTCAGCTGAGCTTTGGTTGGCTGTAACCCTACCCCTACCCCAACCTAGGGCTGTGCTGATACTCATACTCGTATTTATCTGCAGTTAAGTTCATTTTGACCTCTCCCCATTCTCGTTTCCTGTGTTACATGTACTGTAATAGGACCCCTCGCAAACAACACACTTTGGGGGGGCGTAATTACTTGTTGCACAGGAAGTCAAACTCTTCTTCTGGTACACTTTGTGTATTGTTTTTAAAACACCCCTGATGTCTCTCGCACCTGCCTCCTCTCTAAGTGCAACAGGTACACCAGTGTGTAACCGTTAACTTGTCCCCATGAAACACTACGGGGTGAAACGACTGCCTTCTGCCTAATTATTAGTCAGAAAACAGTTCTGTACCACACTAGACAGGCTCACTTATTAACATGAAGCTCTATTAGTGTGAAGACAGTTGTAGCCCATAATAAATAGAAGCTGCTGTCCGAATTCATTTAGACAGCAATCGTATGCTTTTTATTTGCTAGTCTCTTGACCACCTCGTTTTTAAACGACGGGCCTGTTAAGCTTGTTTGTTTGTTTGTTTGTTTTTACACAGTATATTTTTTCTTGCACTTTAAATCATCTGCCTCCTGACATTCCTGGGAAGTTGTACTGGAATTCTTTCCGGAGATTAAGATCGTTAACTGCGTCGCTGTTTTATTCCCCCTGCCGTGATGCCTCTCCCTTGGGCCAGCCGCCCTGGCATGTACGTTATTATATCATACAGTTATGATAGGTCACACTTCATCACTTTAATTTACAGTCACGGGCATGGTGACCGATTGGGCTGATTCAGGCTCTATCTTGGGAGAGCTCACCTGATTTTCCACTTTGCACTGGACATTCTTTACAGGATGCATGCTGTGTGTATGTGTGTGTCTGTGTCTGTGTGTGTGTCTGTGTCTGTGTCTGTGCGTGTCAGTTTGTGTGTCTCTTTGTGTGTGTGTCAGTGTGTTTGTGTCTGTGTGTGTGTGCGTGCCAGTGTGTCTGTGTGTGTGTGCGTGTCAGTGTGTGTGTGTGTGTGTGTGTGTGTCTGTGTGTGCATGACAGTGTGTGTGTGTGTGTGTTCGTGTGTCTGCGCGCGCACGGGCGGGTACTACTATCAATGTGCGGACAACATTTTAGAAAATGTCCCACAAAGACAGTAACCCCTGAAAAACAGATGACGTGGGGACGCCCCCACTTTGTAAAACACCTTTTTAAGAACTAAATAAATAAAAAAGTACCAAAATATTTAGTTTGTTGTCGAATTTCACCCTGTCTGGAGTTTTGTCTGACTGGAGTTAGAAATAGTAAATAAAAATATAGTGAGAGTCAATGAGAAGTCCCCACAAATACAAACGTGTGTGTGTGCGCGCGCACATGTATGTGTGTGTATGTGTGATGGTGTGTGAGTGCTTACTAGGTTAAGTTCAAAAGCAGTGTGATAAAACTAATAAAAGAAGAATTTAGCATTTAAGCCCCGCATTTTCGGCTTTGTTTAAACCATAGTTTGACCAGTCAATGCAAAGTGCAAGTGTGCCAATGCAGGGCTCTCTGTGAGTGAGTGAGTGTGATATTGTGCGGATCGATTTCATTAGTGGATCAGAGGTCAGATAAACAACACTTGTGCTGTGAAAGGCTGGACATGTTCGAGTGTGGAAAGAGGGGCTGACCCTGCCGTGACCTCGCCACCCCGCTCTCCCTCAACGCTTCAAACAGACACGCTCATGCACTCCCCACTCGCTCTCTCCATCCCTCCACCCTGCTCTCCCTCAACGCTTCAAACAGACACGCTCATGCACTCCCCACTTGCTCTCTCCATCCCTCCACCCCGCTCTCCCTCAATGCTTCAAACAGACACGCTCATGCACTCCCCACTTGCTCTCTCTATCCCTCCCTCCCTTGTTCTCATAATGTGTCCTGTGCTGTACTACTTAGAGTGGCACTGGGTGTGTGCGTGCATGTGTGAGTGCGTGCATGAGTGCGTGTTTGAGTGTGTGTGAGTGCGTGTGTGTGTGTGTGGAGTGAGTGAGTGCGTGCGTGAGTGCATGAGTGTGTGTGTGTTGTAGTGCGTGTATGTGTGTTGTAGTGCGTGTGTGAGTGTGTGTGAGTGCGTGTGCTTACACACTCACACGTGAGTGTGGTGAGTGTGGTGTGTGCGTGTTGTTGTGTGTGTTTGTAGTGCGTGTGTGTGTGTGTTGTGTGCGTATGTGTGTGGTGTGTGTGCGTGTGTGTGTGCACGTACGTGCGTGCGTGCATGAGTGTGTGTGTGTTGTAGTGCGTGTGTGAGTGTGTGTGAGTGCATGAGTGTGTGTGTGTTGTAGTGCGTGGTGTGGTGAGGGGTGTGTGTGTGTGTGTGTGTGTGTGAGTGTGTGTGTGTGTGTGTGTGTGTGTGTGTGTGTGTGTGTTGTAGTGCGTGCGTGTGTGTGTGTGCGTGTGTGTGTGTGTGCGAGTGCGTGCCTGCGTGTGTGTTATTTTTGCGTACGCAGCTGCAGGGCTTATTGAAAGTGCTTTTCCGCATCAGGCCCAGGGATAATCCTCACATGTCTTTACACAGGACTGCCCTTTACACAGGACTGACCCCCCACTCATCCCCAAACATCTCCCAGGCAAGGCCAGCCTGGCACCAGACACTTATTGTAGCCTGGAGGGGCTGAACAACTGTGGGTCACGGGAGAGAAGGAGGGGGTAGGGGTGGCTCTATCTCCTTCTCTCCCTCTCCCTTTCTCTATTTCTCTATTTCTTGACATAGTTAACCCTAATTATTTTAAGTGTAGTACAGAAACCACAATGACAGGACACACGGTTGGAAATTAAGTGGGTAGACTTAAGACAGTGGGAATGGGTTACCTAGTCATGTTGTTGAAGGAGACTCTTCTTCACAGAGTGCTGAGGGGATGGAATGGGTTACCTAGTCATGTTATTGAAGGAGACTCTTCTTCACACAGAGAGTGGGGAGGGGATGGAATGGATTACCTAGTCATGTTATTGAAGGAGACTCTTCTTCACACCGAGAGTGGTGAGGGGATGGAATGGGTTACCTAGTCATGTTGTTGAAGGAGACTCTTCTTCACACAGAGAGTGATGAGGGGATGGAATGGGCTGCCGAGCCATGTTGTTGAAGGAGAATCTTCTTCACACAGAGAGTGGTGAGGGGATGGAATGGGTTACCTAGCCATGTTGTTGAAGGAGACTCTTCACACAAAGAGTGGTGACGGGATGGAATGGGCTGCCGAGCCATGTTGTTGAGGCAGAACCACTGGGATCCTTTAAGACCCAACTTGATAGAGATCAGTGAGCTGTTAGGAACCAGATGAGCTTAGATGGGCTTTTTTCTGTTCTTCTTGAAATAGTTTGACAAAGGTTTGTAGATACTGAAGCAAACTTGTAGTAAGCGTGGGTTGATGAATTGTACCAGTCTCTAGTAGTGGAAGCGTGGGTTGATGAATTGTACCAGTCTCTAGTAGTGGAAGCGTGGGTTGATGAATTGTACCAGTCTCTTGTAGTGGAAGCGTGGGTTGATGAATTGTACCAGTCTCTTGTAGTGGAAGCATGGGTTGATGAATTGTACCAGTCTCTAGTAGTGGAAGCGTGGGTTGATGAATTGTACCAGTCTCTTGTAGTGGAAGCATGGGTTGATGAATTGTACCAGTCTCTTGTAGTAAGCGTGGGTTGATGAATTGTACCAGTCTCTTGTAGTAAGCGTGGGTTGATGAATTGTACCAGTCTCTTGTAGTGGAAGCGTGGGTTGATGAATTGTACCAGTCTCTTGTAGTGGAAGCGTGGGTTGATGAATTGTACCAGTCTCTTGTAGTGGAAGCGTGGGTTGATGAATTGTACCAGTCTCTAGTAGTGGAAGCGTGGGTTGATGAATTGTACCAGTCTCTTGTAGTGGAAGCATGGGTTGATGAATTGTACCAGTCTCTTGTAGTAAGCGTGGGTTGATGAATTGTACCAGTCTCTTGTAGTGGAAGCGTGGGTTGATGAATTGTACCAGTCTCTAGTAGTGGAAGCGTGGGTTGATGAATTGTACCAGTCTCTTGTAGTGGAAGCATGGGTTGATGAATTGTACCAGTCTCTTGTAGTAAGCGTGGGTTGATGAATTGTACCAGTCTCCTGTAGTGGAAGGCTTGGAAGGCAGTGGGTTTGAGTAGTAGTGGAAACACTGGGCTGCAGTGTGGAAGGCAGTGGGTAGTGAGAGCACAGGGCTGCAGTGTGGAAGGCATTCCCACGAGGGCTGCAGTTCCGGAAGGCAGTGGGTCGTGAGACGTCACAGGGCTTCAGTGTGGAAGGCAGTGGTATCACTCTCGAGAGCACTGGGCTGCAGTGTGGAAGGCAGTCACTGGTATTGAGAGCACAGGGCTGCAGTGTGGAATGTTGAGCAGTGGCTGCAGTGTGGAAGGCAGTGGGTAGTGCAGGGCTGCAGTGTGGAAGGCAGTGGGTAGTGAGAGCGCTGGGCTGCAGTGTGGAAGGCAGTGGGTAGTGAGAGGCGGGGCTGCAGTGTGGAAGGCAGTGGGTAGTGAGAGCGCAGGGCTGCAGTGTGGAAGGCAGTGGGTAGTGAGAGCACAGGGCTGCAGTGTGGAAGGCAGTGGGTAGTGAGAGCGCAGGGCTGCAGTGTGGAAGGCAGTGGGTAGTGAGAGCACAGGGCTGCAGTGTGGAAGGCAGTGGGTACTGAAAGCACTGGGCTGCTTTAATTAGGTATTAAAACCAATAAGAAATTAATTTGAAGATCTGTATAAAATGGTCATAAATACAAATGTATGTAATTTATTATTTTTTATTCAAAAGTACCGTTTGTTTTTCACTGCTTTTATACTGTTAGCTATATTTTTTTAACAACAAAATAAATAATGACATTTTAGAGGAATATAAAAGCAATGCTCTGATTAAAATGTTTTTGTTCTTTTCAGAAACATTGACCTGCCTCATTTAAACCTCAGTCTCTTTCAAATTGTAATTAATGTTTGCAAGTCTTGTAGCAAACACAAAAAAAAAGGATGAAAGAGGAATTGTTTTGTAAGTAGGATTTTACTTGGAGGGATTAAGCTGGCTTCCTATCACCAGCTGCTCCCCACGCTGCTATTGAAGGCTGCCCATTTACTGAAAAGGCATTAAAGACCAGTGCAGACTTCACAGCGCGTGCGCTTGTCTCACACAGCCAGACACTTACAGGGCAAGTACTCTGAAGAGTCTTCTAGTTTTCATTCTACTGTGCTGGGAACTGCCAGCCAAGTGTGACCCCCAGCGACAGAACTTCATAGCTGACCCGCGTTTATTACCCCCAGCAGGGGGTGCCTGTTCCTGCTGTTGTATGAACGAGTCTAGCGAACATTTAGAAAGCCGCTAGTCCAGTCCAGCATAATAGGCAAGCTGGTCACATGACTCTCATCTCCCGCACACCTGTCTGATTCAGTGAGTCAGCAGTCCTCTTGATGCAATGCAAAGAGTATTACGAACTTCTTCTATTACTAACCACTGCTTTAAGAAGGCTGAACATGCTGATGAAGACGACTGTGGACACAAACACAAACTGAGCGACTGACACGCACGCACGCACCCACGCACGCTCGCACGTTCTGACAAGATGGAGAAAGACACTTTGTGGAAATAAGAAAAATGCATTGCCTGTTATATGTGTTTCTAGAAGTTCAGTATACAAATAAAATGTGAATTTGTGAATTTGTATAATAATAATAATAATAATAATAATAATAATAATAATAATAATAATAATAATAATAATTCTTGTTTAAGAAAATCAATATTTGCGTGGTTTTTTATTTTTTTCACGATTCTGACGGCTCTCGTTTCCGGGTTGGACTTTTTCACCTCCTGGGGTCATTCCAGACCAATATTCGAATGATGGAAACAAGTTCCTCCTGGTGGCTGTTGCACTGGGGTTTGCGACTGTGAGGCGCCCTGATCCCTGTGTCACGTTGCTCTGCTCCGCTCTCCTCCCTCCCAGTCCTCTGGGATCCTTGCCCTGGAAACAGACTTCCTTCCCAGGCCAAGGCTGGAACGGACCCTCTCATTTAAAATAACCTTCATCAAACGCTTTGGGAAAATTGCTTCCGATTGCTGCACGCATTCTTTTAGTGTCGCTGAAAGGTCTCCAGTCTCCGTCTCTCTCTTTCTCTCCCTCTATCTCCAATTAAATAATTGTTTCTGTCGTCATTGTTAGTGTTTCTGTTGCTGATGGATGCATGCCAGGGGCTGGTTGGCAAGGTTCAGTGTACCTGCAGGGAGATACTGTTTCTGTCTGAAGACAGGCGTGTGGGGTGGCAGTAGCCTGGCGCCACGTAACCATGAAGCATGGAAGGTGCTGTTGGAGGCTTGTGCTGTGTCTGTGTATGCCAGGCCTGTGTTGGCATGCTTGCCCCAGCCTGTCTCTGCCCACGCAGTGTTTGGATGGGGTCTGTGGCAAGGGACAAAGCACCCACACAGTGACAGACCTCTCCAGCCCCCCTCCACATCCTCCCTCCTCTCTCTCTGCCAGTCTGCCAGTCTTATCAACCAGGGAGATCGAAGCTGATAACACAGGGCTGAGACAGACACATGTGCTTCTCAAATCGTTTTTCAGAAAGAACGCAGGCAGGCTGGCACCAGAGTGACTAGAGGGGTGTCGATCAGGCTTCCACACTGATACGCTGCTGTGAAATTATCACGTGCGCCAGGGCTGGACAAACTTGGCCCTTCTACTCCTGGTTTTTGTTCCAACCCTGTTCTAAATGGTTTAATTGAACCAATTAAACCTCCATCCAGACCCTGAAGTGGTTCATGATCTCACTGTACCTGCTAAACCTGGAGTGGAATGGCCCTCCAGGCCCGTGATTGGACACCCCTGTGATGTGCTTAATAACGTGTGACAGGGTGTGTAGCTGCTGCTGTTTAGAGTGTTTGCAGCTCACACAATAATCCCTTAAATATTCTCCATTTGGACATCCATTCACTGTATACTGTGGGGTTAAGGGTGCAGTTTGGAAAGCATGCATTTACCTGTTCTCATGTCACACAATATCTGCTGCTAGGTTATAAAGCTCTATGTTGGCTTGCCTTGCCTCTTGCTGGGACATTTCACCTGTTCTTCGGGGTTATTCTATTGGCTGCAAAGCACGTCAGTCAACAGTGGGAAACAGCTGATTGGTGAAAAAAGAGCATTCTAGTCCGTCTTACTTGCCCATGAGTACCGTCTCCTGCACGGACATGGATAACAGAATTAGCCGTGCATTGGGTTCTTTTTTTTTTTTTTTAATTGAATTTTTTTTAAATGAAATGTTTTTTATGATAAGGACAGTTTATCTTCTTGTCTCTTATTGTATAAGAGTGTCTTTTCGTTTCACACTTTGAGAGACAACTGCTGAAGAGAAGAGCCACTTATACGATAGGAGACAGGGGTCAGCTCCACGTATTGACTTACAGAAACTCCTTGACTCCCCCCTGCCCTTGTGCTCTCTTACAGAGGGGCTGAGTGCCGAAACCAAGCTGCTGCTCTCTGCCGCCTCGCAGAAGAAACCAAAAGGAGGGAGCAAGGGGGAGCCGGCCAAAGAGGAAGAGCCCAAGACAGACTCCCAGCCAATCAGCATCAGGATGTCCTTCAAGAGATACATGTTCGACCCCCACAAGAAAATGGTGCAGTCCTGATGGGACAGTTTATTGGGGCCGTGTCTTAATCTGAACTCACTCTGTGCACCCCCACATCACTTCGCTCTCAAGCCTGAAGACATCTCTACCGGATAGGGGAGGCGCAAATGTGTCATAGGGTAGGGAGTGGAGTGGAGTGGAGGGGAGTGGAGGGTAGGGTAGGGTACGCACTGAGACACAGCCTCACCGAACGCTGGTGCAAGGCTCTCCCCTTTAAGCGCCGTTCCAGTTTGGGTTGTGTTCCAATCTACTCCTACTATACAGATAACTCTATTAGAAGCTGCTTGGAATTAAGACCTGGACTGCCTTGGGTCCTGTGTGACGGAGCTGGGCAGCACTGCATTATAGAAGATCAGATTGTAGAGCTGAGCCTGTCTCTCGAAGGTCATTGTATAGAGTCATGAAATGGTTGTGTTGGGATTGGTTGGAAAGCCCCTTTTATTTTGGCTCACATCTCATATGGTTTGGTACCAGTTTTACATGGAAAAACTGACACTAGAGATACAATGCCTTTTGCAGCAGGAATAATAACAATCACAAAGTATAGCATTCAACCTTCATGGAATAACACAACTCATAAAGTCTATGCATTCGTCAAATTATTATGTTATTAATCAACTAACTGCTGCTTCTGAGCTGTTATTTTTTTTTGGGTTAGAATTTTAAAATCACTATGCAAATAACCTGGCAGTACCCACTGTACGTGATTTTACATCATTGTGTAAGTCAGCTGTGAAACAACCAATAAACATGCTGGTGTACTACTGAAGTTTTTTGCTTTCATTGGAATTAAAAAAAGAGATTGTCTTGGATCCAACCACTATAACAATACACCTCCCTCCCTCCTAGTCCCTCAGCTCTAACCACTATAACAATACTGCCTCCCTCTCTCAGCTCTAACCACTAGACCACACTGCCTCCCTCTCAGTCCCTCAGCTCTATCCACTCTGATTGTGTCAAAGTGTGTGTGCAATGATAGAAGTTCTCTCTGCTCCCCACTCTCCCTCTCCTCCCAGTCCCTCAGCTCTATCCACTCTGATTGTGTCTAAGTGTGTGTGCAATGATAGAAGTTCTCTCTGCTCCCCCCTCTCCCTCTCCTCCCAGTCCCTCAGCTCTATCCACTCTGATTGTGTCTAAGTGTGTGTGCAATGATAGAAGTTCTCTCTGCTCCCCCCTCTCCCTCTCTCTGCCACACAGCAGCATGTCACAAGTGGAGACAGGCTGCAGGGTTTGTAATGGCTCTGAGTTTGTCCCTGTGTCCTGTTTCAGTGGGGATGTCAGTTCTGACATGACCATTCTGCTCCCTGGCCGGTGAATATGATCGTCTGTTCTCAGTTACAGCCCGGCTGAGACAGAGTAAAGAGCTGCAACTTGGATTAGATGCCAAGCAAGCTGACAGGGGAGATCTGCTCAAATAATAGACCCCCTATCAGGTTACCATAATGGACATGAAGCAGCTTCTCGGTGGCTTTGTCCAGAATCACTGGCTTCTGAAAGAAGCGTCTGCGTTCAATTTCTCTTCTTTCCTACTTTCTTGTTTTTAAATAGACAACAACAACAAAGTTCCTACTTCAGCTGTCTGCCCCTGAAAAGCAGAGGAAAGCAGAGCCGGCAGAGGGAATATATGCAATATGCAATTAGAGCACTTACTGCACGACGCTGCAAGGAGGTAGCCTGCAGTGTGCACAACAGTGTGGATGTACACACATTGGTTCAATTAATATATATACATATACACCCACACACACACACACACAAGAATCTCCTCCAGTGGACAACTACAAAGCCGTTTTGACCCATAGATCTTCTTCAGAGCATAGAAAAGAAAGGTGAATATCACTCTTAAATAGTCATTATTCATTTCAGGTGAACTGAATATATATATATATATTTGTATACTATTTTAAGCTGGTGATCCCATTAAAATGGTATCGCCTTGTTCATGCATCTTGTATGTGAAGCAGCCTGCCTGCCCGTGCGCTCTCTGTCGGGTTTAAAAGTGCCTGATCGCTGCGTGGGTTTAAAAGTGCCTGATCGCTGCATGGGTTTTGGACAGGGGCCTGGGTATCTGATGGAGTGAGGCTGTCGAACAGGAGCGGTTTGGGGGTGGCTGTGATTGTAGCTGTGCAGACAGGCTGTATCAGCGCAGGGATCGCAGGAAACCTGAGTGCCCCCATTATCCGGTGGAGCGGGGCTCTCGGGAGTGACAGGGCCAGGATTGCTCTGCAGACTGACAGGCCTTTTAGCGTTATCTCTGCAAGGCTCAAGCTCTTGCGCTGCCTCTCTGTGAGCAGCACGCAGACTGGCCGGCTCGGTCTGGAGCGATATGAGATCCTGAGCAGCAGCTCTCCCCTCTCTGGATAGGACCGGAGTGCTGTATAACTGCAGCATTTTTCATAATTACTTTTGAACTATTTTCAGGTAAATAGTGCTGAATTTAGAAATACTTTATGAAGAAACGTAATAAATTCGAAACCAAATCTAAAAAAAAAAAACTTTCTCTGTGTCTTCAGTGGTGCCATTTTCATATTGAAAGAATAGATTCCAGATGGCCGTTTTCCTTGCTGATGTAATCGTGTGATTCGCTTCACGTTGGTCGGCCTTGTTTTTTAACGGGGGGCGCACATGACTTCAGTATCTCCATGCTGAATAAAAAGGCTTTTTCATTTGAGCCTTGACCCGTTTCTACCAAAAAAAGAACTTGATGTCCAGCATTGAATTGGTAGCAGCAGTTAGACTGACCTGGGCTGAACAGGGTTCTGGGATCAGTGGGACGCGCACTGATGAGACAAAAGGCCTCCTTTGTTCCAAACTTTTCTCATGTTCTAAATGAGTGGTTGCAGAGGTTGTGTTGGGAGAGTTGATGAGGAGTCAGCAGTCTGAGCCAGTTCTGAATCAGGTTGCACGGGGCGGGGGGGGCGGTAAAATACTAGAAAAAGAAACAGATGAAATGACTGGCAGGGGGCTTTCAGATATGGGTTGTAAATGCACCATTAATGAGATAAGCCTTATCTTCAAATGTCCATGGAATCGAGACTTTGATGGGTGCCAAGTTTTCAGTTAATATATATTTGATTGATAAGCCAGAATGAGAGAGAAGGAGAGAGGGAGAGAAAGAGAGGAACTGCATCTGCAGACAAAAAAAAATCCACCATAAAATAACATAAAATCTATCACTCGCCTCCCCCACACATGCTAAAAAAGAAAAAAAAATATATAGCAATGGGAACGAGGGAGAGTTAAGAAAACAGTTCTGATGACATCTGCTGTTGAGTTATAGAGGACAAGAAAAAATAAATATATAATGCGTGTGTATTTTATTTGATTTCATTTCTTCCCCATTTGGACCCAAGGCGAGTGTGTTGTTATCTGCAGCAGTGAATATGAGGAGATAAGGGAACAGCACTGGAAGGGTTCTGCGTTTCGAAGATGATAATGTTACCAGCCTCTGAGGAGCTGTGGGGTGTGTTCTGCACTGAGACGAGTGGGGAGGAGGCAGACAGTTGTGTCCTGTCCTGTCAGCAGTCTTCATCCAAATAAAAGAAACTTTGCTGAATTAACTTTTATTGTGCTTCCATGTTCTTTTGCTCTGGCATATCGCAGGGAAGTTTTAGGAAAGGACAAGGGTTGATAAGATGGGAAATTGGTTATGAAATCTGTAGGAAAAATAACCTTGAGAAACATTGCGACTTTCAGTACCAAGGATTCATTGCACATGCAAATATACACAACGGTAGATCCATTAAAGGCGTCATTGGACACATGCACACACACACACGCACACACACAAAACAAAAATGTGTAGACTCCCAAAAATGAACCATTTCCCCCTCTCCAGACACACAGACAGGATACAAACCTTCAACTATAGCTTTCAAACCGTCCAGGAGCCTGAAACTCACACTCGCCCTGCTGCACCTGGTCCTGGGTAAGTCCTGGTAAGCCTGTTATTGAAATGATCAACTGAATAGTACCCCTACTGCACAGACTCAAGGGAGACTTGCTCATGCTGTAGGAAGTTCAGAGTAGATTTAGCAGCAGGGGGGTGAGAGGGGGGTGAGAGGGGGGGAGGGAGTGACAAACTGTACCTTAAACAGGGAGAGAGGAGGGGAGAGGAGAGAGAGGAGGGAGAGAGGAGAGGGAGAGAGAGAGTGGAGAGTGGCAAACTGTACCTTAAACAGGGAGAGAGGAGGGGAGAGAGAGAGTGGGGAATGGCAAACTGTACCTTAAACAGGGAGAGAGGAGGGGAGAGAGAGAGTGGGGAATGACAAACTGTACTTTAAACAGGGAGAGAGGAGGGGAGAGAGAGAGTGGGGAATGACAAACTGTACTTTAAACAGGGAGAGAGGAGGGGAGAGAGAGAGTGGGGAGATGACAAACTTGTACTTTAAACAGGGAGAGAGGAGGGGAGAGAGAGAGTCTCTCCCCCAAACTGTACTTTAAACAGGGAGAGAGGAGGGGAGAGAGAGTCTCCTGACAAACTGTACTTTAAACAGGGAGAGAGGATGGGGACAGAGAGAGTTTGGAATGACAAACTGTACTTTAAACAGGCTAGGTTTGACAGAGAATTTGGAATGACCCCCTGTACTCTCTCTCACCCCTTAGAGGGGGATAGAGAGCGATGGGGACATGATCTTTAAACAGGGAGAGAGGAGGGGAGAGAGAGAGAGTGGGGAATGACAAACTGTACTTTAAACAGGGAGAGAGGAGGGGAGAGAGAGAGTGGGGAATGACAAACTGTACTTTAAACAGGGAGAGAGGAGGGGAGAGAGAGAGTGGGGAGTGACAAACTGTACTTTAAACAGGGAGAGAGGAGGGGAGAGAGAGAGTGGGGAATGACAAACTGTACTTTAAACAGGGAGAGATACCCTCTCTCTCCTCTCTCTCTCGCCCCTTACTGTTTGACATGAAATTGGTCCCTCTTCTCCTCCCCTCTCTCTCTCACCCTTACTGTTTGACATGAAATTTGAGGGGAGAGAGGAGGGGAGAGAGAGAGTGGGGAATGACAAACTGTACTTTAAACAGGGAGAGAGGAGGGGAGAGAGAGAGTGGGGAGTGGCAAACTGTACCTTAAACAGGGAGAAGAAGGGAGAGTGGGAGTAACAAACTGTAGACAAAGTAAGTAATTAAAAAAAGGAAAAAGTGATTAAAAGGAATAATTAGCATTTTGCCTCCTGATAAATGTGTAAATCGTTAATTGCTGATTTAACCCATGGCTGTTATTTGTATAATTATTATTATCAATTTGCATAATTATCGAGTTGCAGTCTACCCTGTCTGTTTGTCTGCCTGTCTACCTGCCTTTCTGCCTGCCCTTTTGGGGCGCCTTGACTTTAGGGTTCCTCACATCAGTGTGTGTGTGTGTGTGTGTGTGTGTGTGTGTGTGTGTGTGTGTGTGTGTGTGTGTGTGTGTGTGTGTGTGTGTCTGTGTGTGTGTGTGTGTGTCTGTGTGTGTGTGCGTGTGTCTGTGTGCGTGTGTCTGTGTGTGTGTGTTTGTGTGTGTGTGCGTGTGTCTGTGTGCTTGTGTCTGTGTGTGTGTGCATGTGTCTCTCTTCCTGCACCCATAGCAGCCTCAACTCTTAATGGGTCTGGCAGTGAGTCAAAACTGAAGCGAGACTGCTACGCGGTTACTGGCTTACAGGTGTTTCTCCCATTTTTTTCTGCAGTATTACATTATTATCTTCAAACACGACCCCCTCCCCTCCCCTCTCCTCTCCATTCATTCCCTCACCCCCACCCCAGACCTGATTCTTTTGAGATTATTATTACTCCTGTCAGCAGTGTGTTTTTAATGCACTATCAGGACACAGCGATGTTGTTTAATGCACTATCAGGACACAGCAATGTTGTTTAATGCACTATCAGGACACAGCGATGTTGTTTAATGCACTATCAGGACACAGCGATGTTGTTTAATGCACTATCAGGACACAGCGATGTTGTTTAATGCACTATCAGGACACAGCGATGTTGTTTAATGCACTATCAGGACACAGCGATGTTGTTTAATGCACTATCAGGACACAGCGATGTTGTTTAATGCACTATCAGGACACAGCGATGTTGTTTAATGCACTATCAGGACACAGCGATGTTGTTTAATGCACTATCAGGACACAGCGATGTTGTTTAATGCACTATCAGGACACAGCGATGTTGTTTAATTCACTATCAGGACACAGTGAAGTTCCCCTTGATCAGATTCTATTTTGGCTGCATCGTAGCTGGTGAACACATGGACGCAGTCCATGTCTTTTTCTTTTTCTTCTCCTCTTCATAGGGAATGTAATTAGCTGTGATGAAAGCCAGCATTTTTAATTAACACAGTACAGCAATTCTCTTTCATTCCTTTTTATCAGTCTTCCTTCCTTTCTTCTTTTCCCCTCCTTGCTGTCATCTTCCATCTCAAATTCTTTTCTGTTTTTAATATTAAAACATTTAATTGGTCAGATTTTCTTCATAACAAGTTCATTTTGCCATCAGGAACATGCTGGGAGACAGACTGATTGAGATGCCTTGTGCATTGATTCAGATCGTCCGATGAAACAAACAGCTGTTTCACAGACCTGCTAAGAAGTGTTCTTTCAACACAGTACCTAAGATGACTTTACTGAAGGTGTTGCAGGATTAGTGCAATGTAGGAAACCAGGCAGTGGGTCAGCAACAGCAGGGTCAGGCTTTGCCAATCAATCCATACATTCATTACAGTGGGTTAAGAAGTGAGTTTCTCAAAAACATATCGTCTGAAGGCGCTGCTTAGTGAAATCATCTGTGTTACGTAATGGAGCACACTGTGGATTTCATAAGAAAAATAAAACAGCTGTTGTATAGCAATCACATTGGAAATGTCTGCCCTTTGTTCTTGTCTCTCTCTCTAACCCCATCCCTTTACCACTGTAATTGTGCACTTTCCCCATACCGTTCCCATGGTTATAACATGTCCTAATCCTAACCCTTTACTAAACCTCTCTGCTTTACAATGCATCCCCATGCTTTACCACACCTCTCTGTGCTTTACAATGCATCCCCATGCTTTACCACACCTCTCTGTGCTTTACAATGCTTCCCCATGCTTTACCAGAACTCTCTGTGCTTTACAATGCTTCCCCATGCTTTACCAGAACTCTCTGTGCTTTACAATGCTTCCCCATGCTTTACCAGAACTCTCTGTGCTTTACAATGCTTCCCTATGCTTTTCCACACCTCTCTGTGCTTTACAATGCTTCCCTATGCTTTGCCAGAACTCTCTGTGCTTTACAATGCTTCCCTATGCTTTACCAGACCTCTCTGTGCTTTACAATGCTTCCCCATGCTTTACCAGACCTCTCTGTGCTTTACAATGCTTCCCCATGCTTTACCAGACCCCTCTGTGCTTTACAATGCTTTGCTGTGGTTTACCAGACCTCTCCGTGCTTACAGTACTTTACCATGCCATCACTATGCTTTATTACACTTTGCTGTGTTTTAGTACAATGGGAGACTTGTACAAGTGGCTGGCTATTTCAAAGTCTTAGTAAACAGGGGTGACCCCCTGTGATCCACCCTGTAGCGATAGCTGGCAAGAATAAGAACAAACAGCATCGTTAGATTTGAAGAATGCACTAACTGAGCTTTATCATGTTCAGAAAACGCATGTTCTTGATTCAATGGTAAATCTCATTCTCTAAAGAAATCGCTCCATTCTGAAAGCCCCAGTATGTGGTTGTTGCTGTTGATTTGCCACCTTGTCATTGCAGTGTGATGCAGCGAGCTCTTATCAGCACAGCTCTCTTCAGTCACACACCGGCTGACCAGTTTGATGCTCAGAAACAAAACAGGGGAGAGAGCGAGCATAATAAGAAAACGAGAGGAGGGAGGGAGCGTTTCGGCTGACAGCCTCCTCGCACGACTATCTGCGTGCTGGATAATTGCTTCAGGTCCGCGAAGCTCGAAACTGCACGTGCTCAGGAGAGAAACATGAGCTGAGCAGAACTAACAGCAGCAGCGAATTGAGAGCGTGCACAAGGAGATGGGTTATTTATTTTAATTATGTGGAAGCCCATTTTCACCACCACCAAAAACAAAGCCATCTTATAATTCTCACTTGCTAAGTCAGAATTCTGAGATACTGAGTTAGAATTACAGAATTCTGAGATGCTAAATCAGTTTATTTATTTTTTTTACTGGTTGCAGAAATGGTCTTTTTAAACCTGATTAAAAAAAATCCCTTTCTCTGTATTCAGTATGATGATCATATGTGCAAAAAAGCTGTTTTTAAACGTATCTGCAATGATCGAGACCCTTCATAAATACTCTGCCATAGATCTTAAGGAACGTTTCTAAGAATTAAGTCAAGTAGGGAAACGTCATGGCTGTACCTACACTGACAAAGGCTCTAGTTGACTTAGTTCTTGAAAACGAGACGAGTTCCCTGGTTTACATGCACGCACCCACGCACACATGCACACACCCACACACAAATGCACGCGCACACACCCACACTCACACGCACCCACTCACACTCACACACATGCACGCACCCACTCACACTCACACACATGCATGCACCCACTCACACGCACACACATACACACACACACCCAGGATTGTTTGGTGTCCCGGGAAGGAAGGAATGAAGGTGTCCTGAAATCCAGAGATACAGAGGCTTCAGGGTAAATGGAAAGCTTGTACAACAACATTGCTGCTGAGCTTCTGATATGGCTGATATGAGAAACAATGAGAAATGCAAACATGATCATTGGTTGATATAATAGGGTTCAAACCGAAACCGTTTTGCATTATTGTTACAATTAAATACATATATACTGGTTTTGTATATTATATTTTATGGCACTTATTCAACTAAATAAATATAATTAGAAAAAAAAATCCTCCAAACAGATTCAGTTTCATTCTGAATTTTGGGGATATTGGAGGGAAGTATGTTTTTAATAAAGAACTCATTTTCATGGTAATTATGGGATGAAGCCAGCTTGAAATGACAAAAAAAAAAAAGTTGAATTATTATTATTTATTTTTTAAAATGTCCCCCCTGTTTTTTTTCTTTCCCCCAAAGTGTTCTCAAGTTTCAGGCCCACAGGTGAGGGCTGCGAGCGGGGAGAAGGAAGCACGAAGTCCCAGTCACAAATTCATGAAGCACGTTTACATTAACAAGCTGCAGCGCTCACCCAAGGCTAGTTCTTGCTGCACATCGTTTTGCTTTAAACGTGGTATCGTTCAGCTTGCGGTTTTGTCGGCTAAAGGCCTGTTTCTTTCATGCTTGTTGTTTTCAGACAAGGCCGTCGTGTTTCAAACATGAAAACATAGCCCTGAAATTCAGGTAGACTAACAGACCCTTCTTAGCCGTGCACCAGTGATGAAGCTGGTCTATCAGCTTGTGTCTCACAGCACCCTGCACTGCAATGCTTTTTACAGCAGGTCAATAATAGCACGTACAGACTAACAGACTTAACGTTATGTTATTTCATAACAACTGTCTGATACAAGCAGGACAAATGGGAATGTTGCCTACAACTGACAAGCAATACTGAAGTGTTTACTACAGAAGTTGTTCCCACTTTAATGGAACTGCCACAGGGGTATTCTGGTAGAAATGAGCTTGTCTGTTGACATGTTTTTTCCATGTATATCGAGCCCCATGTAGGTCCACTTGTGCATTTTTTCCTACAGTACTTTGCATTGTTTTTTTTGGAAGTCATCTTTAAGCAATAAGGTCCTGTAATATGGAGCACATTTTCTAAACCCTAAACGGCATGCTGAAGCTGTTTAAAACATAATGGATGCAAAGTAACGACCTTAACATTAATACAACTGCACAAGCGGGCCTGCACTGGATTCCACACACATGCAAAGAATTAGAATGCGGTGATGGCTAACTTCATTTCTCCAAATACACCCCTTACTGGCAGTTCCACTAAAGGTGAAGCAGCTGCCACAGTAAATAGTATAGGCACACTGCCCATTGTATAGACTCTTGTTCTTTCAGGTGTGTATCACTTCAGTACCAGCTCTCTACTATATAAACTATATCAGCTTTAAAAGAAGACAGTTGAGGAATGTGCAAAAAAATGGAAACATCACTTTAATTGAGTCATCAGCTACAATGCCACAGAGAATTAGGACACAATGCCTGATCCAAACAGTTCTTGCCTAGCTAACTGCACACATGTGTTTTGGAGTCACGGTACAATGTTAGCTTTGACTTGTCCTTGGGACCCCCCTTGATTCAGGAGCAGTGGTAGTAGGGGGGACCACCCATCTGAAACAGCCCAGGGACAAGACCTCTGAGCTGGCCTGGCTTGTACATGTCCCTCCCCCTGGAGCTCTCTGGAGTGAACAGACTGACTTATCTCCAGAGCTGAAGTTCTCTTATCTGAAGGCATCGGCTGCAAACTTTTAATAAAAAATAAATTTCATGCAAATTCCATTTGTTTTGTCTAAACAGCTGTCACTGTATGTACTGAGTTCAGCATTTCTAAAAAAAAACCCTATCGTTCTGAGTTTAGATTCACCCGTTATGTTTTAGTACAATCTCAAACAAATTTGATTTTGATGATATTGGAATTTGATAGCCTACCTTGATTCAGGCGTGGAGATGCTGCCCCTGATATACTTCCATGTCTAGACTTGAATGTTTCACCCACATGAGAAGCAATGGGCTGGAGGGGAGAGTTTGATTTTCACCTCTTTCCTTTGATGCTGAAGGGGAAGCCACGGCAGATTCAGTGTGGACATCTTCAGACTCCTCAGAGGATGATTCATGGGAAGGATTGTCTTCCGTTTCTGACACGTCCTCGTCTCACTCTCTCTGTCCAGCTCTGAGAACCACTTGCAACTTATAGGTTGACCCCAGCCTAGGAAAAGTCATACAAATATTATAACGGGAAACAAGTAACATTGAAGGTCAGTGGAAAGCAGTGTCTGGTGAAATAGAGCTGAACCTCAACAGGGAGTTCAGTGTTTAATACTGAGAGATGATACCTTTTTATAAAGTAATAGGTGTGTGCTCTTATTCATGGTTAAAGGGTTCATTTAAATGACAAGACTGTATAAAACTTTCATTTTATCTTACAGTCTTTGTAGCTAAATGGGAGGTCATACTTCATCTTTTTTGCCACAATCTGCATTTTACATAAAGTCTGATGAAGCAAAGTGGAAGCATGGTAAAGCATATTAAAAACGATGGTAAACTGTGGTAAATGCATAGTTTAAAAGCCTGTAAACACTGCAAAATTACCATGCAAGTTAGCCATGGACTACTTTTATAATGCTAGTTTGCACCATTTTATTATGAAGCGAAAATCAAAAAGCTAGTGTTACAGAACCAGCAAGTAAGAGCCCAAGGTGAATGGTGGAGCTCCTGGCTTTGTATTTGCTTCTTTGAAACATCACTGCCTTGTTTCCTGTTTATGAGTAAAGTGTGTGTGCACATGGCCCCTAACGGGCTCTCTGTCTGCTCGCCGGCAGTGGAGTGCAGGGGAGCAGAGTGCTGCTGCTGAAGCTGTGCAAGGAACACGCCGCCCCTCCAGGAGAAACACAGGCATTCCTGCAGAAAACAATGCATGTTTGAACCAACGTGGTTTGTTTAAAAAACACGAGAGAAGCAAATCGGGCGTGCAGATCATTTGTTTCATTATTCACGGTGGTGACCTGAACAAGAGAGAGAGAGAGAGAGAGAGAGAGAGAGAGAGAGAGAGAGAGAGAGAGAGAGAGAGAGAGAGAGAGCAGGGGGAGGAGCAAAGAGAGAGAATGGGAGGGGGAGAGAGAGAATGAAAGTGAAGGGAGACAGAGGGAGAGCAATGTTGAAAAGCTGTTGAAATCTAACAGCTGTTTTTATCAAATATCTTTCCCTCGTCTGTTTGAAAGTCTCCCCGTTTTTCTTTTTTATCGCTAAAGCGTTGTGAGATTGTACTTGACCGCCAGGCCTTGTTATCACAAAGGGTCAGGAGAACCTGAAGGGGAGGGGCAGCTGCATGTCTAATCTAATCCTTCAGAACAATCCCCTCCCTCTGATAACAAACCACGCTGCTCTGAAGAGATCAGGAGAGAGATCTGTGTGAGACAGAGCACCTCTCCACACAGATCAGATCCCACACATGAGCTCTGTGGTGAATTACGGGGGGCGGGGGGGCGATAAAGAGCACACTGCACACCCCCAGTCCAGACTGCCCTGTAGATACCACACCGCACACCCCCAGTTCAGACTGCCCTGTAGATACCACACCACGCACCCCCAGTCCAGACTGCCCTGTAGATACCACACCGCACACCCCCCAGTCCAGACTGCCCTGTAGATACCACACCGCACACCCCCCAGTCCAGACTGCCCTGTAGATACCACACCGCACACCCCCAGTCCAGACTGCCCTGTAGATACCACACCGCACACCCCCAGTCCAGACTGCCCTGTAGATACCACACCGCGCACCCCCAGTCCAGACTGCCCTGTAGATACCACACCGCACACCCCCAGTCCAGACTGCCCTGTAGATACCACACCGCACACCCCCAGTCCAGACTGCCCTGTAGATACCACACCGCACACCCCCAGTCCAGACTGCCCTGTAGATACCACACCGCACACCCCCAGTCCAGACTGCCCTGTAGATACCACACCGCACACCCCCAGTCCAGACTGCCCTGTAGATACCACACCGCACACCCCCAGTCCAGACTGCCCTGTAGATACCACACACCACACCCCCAGTCCAGACTGCCCTGTAGATACCACACCGCACACCCCCAGTCCAGACTGCCCTGTAGATACCACACCGCACACCCCCAGTCCAGACTGCCCTGTAGATACCACACAGCACACCCCCAGTCCAGACTGCCCTGTAGATACCACACCGCACACCCCCAGTCCAGACTGCCCTGTAGATACCACACCGCACACCCCCAGTCCAGACTGCCCTGTAGATACCACACCGCACACCCCCAGTCCAGACTGCCCTGTAGATACCACACCGCACACCCCCAGTCCAGACTGCCCTGTAGATACCACACCGCACACCCCCAGTCCAGACTGCCCTGTAGATACCACACCGCACACCCCCAGTCCAGACTGCCCTGTAGATACCACACCGCACACCCCCAGTCCAGACTGCCCTGTAGATACCACACCGCACACCCCCAGTCCAGACTGCCCTGTAGATACCACACCGCACACCCCCAGTCCAGACTGCCCTGTAGATACCACACCGCACACCCCCAGTCCAGACTGCCCTGTAGATACCACACCGCACACCCCCAGTCCAGACTGCCCTGTAGATACCACACCGCACACCCCCAGTCCAGACTGCCCTGTAGATACCACACCGCACACCCCCAGTCCAGACTGCCCTGTAGATGTCCAGACTGCCCTGTAGATACCACACCGCACACCCCCAGTCCAGACTGCCCTGTAGATACCACACCGCACACCCCCAGTCCAGACTGCCCTGTAGATACCACACCGCACACCCCCAGTCCAGACTGCCCTGTAGATACCACACCGCACACCCCCAGTCCAGACTGCCCTGTAGATACCACACCGCACACCCCCAGTCCAGACTGCCCTGTAGATACCACACACACCCCCAGTCCAGACTGCCCTGTAGATACCACACCGCACACCCCCAGTCCAGACTGCCCTGTAGATACCACACCGCACACCCCCAGTCCAGACTGCCCTGTAGATACCACACCGCACACCCCCAGTCCAGACTGCCCTGTAGATACCACACCGCACACCCCCAGTCCAGACTGCCCTGTAGATACCACACCGCACACCCCCAGTCCAGACTGCCCTGTAGATACCACACCGCACACCCCCAGTCCAGACTGCCCTGTAGATACCACACCGCACACCCCCAGTCCAGACTGCCCTGTAGATACCACACCGCACACCCCCAGTCCAGACTGCCCTGTAGATACCACACCGCACACCCCCAGTCCAGACTGCCCTGTAGATACCACACCGCACACCCCCAGTCCAGACTGCCCTGTAGATACCACACCGCACACCCCCAGTCCAGACTGCCCTGTAGATACCACACCGCACACCCCCAGTCCAGACTGCCCTGTAGATACCACACCGCACACCCCCAGTCCAGACTGCCCTGTAGATACCACACCGCACACCCCCAGTCCAGACTGCCCTGTAGATACCACACCGCACACCCCCAGTCCAGACTGCCCTGTAGATACCACACCGCACACCCCCAGTCCAGACTGCCCTGTAGATACCACACCGCACACCCCCAGTCCAGACTGCCCTGTAGATACCACACAGCACACCCCCAGTCCAGACTGCCCTGTAGATACCACACCGCACACCCCCAGTCCAGACTGCCCTGTAGATACCACACCGCACACCCCCAGTCCAGACTGCCCTGTAGATACCACACCGCACACCCCCAGTCCAGACTGCCCTGTAGATACCACACCGCACACCCCCAGTCCAGACTGCCCTGTAGATACCACACCGCACACCCCCAGTCCAGACTGCCCTGTAGATACCACACCGCACACCCCCAGTCCAGACTGCCCTGTAGATACCGCACCGCACACCCCCAGTCCAGACTGCCCTGTAGATACCACACCGCACACCCCCAGTCCAGACTGCCCTGTAGATACCACACCGCACACCCCCAGTCCAGACTGCCCTGTAGATACCACACCGCACACCCCCAGTCCAGACTGCCCTGTAGATACCACACCGCACACCCCCAGTCCAGACTGCCCTGTAGATACCACACCGCACACCCCCAGTCCAGACTGCCCTGTAGATACCACACCGCACACCCCCAGTCCAGACTGCCCTGTAGATACCACACCGCACACCCCCAGTCCAGACTGCCCTGTAGATACCACACCACACACCCCCAGTCCAGACTGCCCTGTAGATACCACACCGCACACCCCCAGTCCAGACTGCCCTGTAGATACCACACCAGTCCAGACTGCCCTGTAGATACCACACGCCCACCCCCAGTCCAGACTGCCCTGTAGATACCACACCGCACACCCCCAGTCCAGACTGCCCTGTAGATACCACACCGCACACCACACTGCCCTGTAGATACCACACAGCACACCCCCAGTCCAGACTGCCCTGTAGATACCACACCGCACACCCCCCAGTCCAGACTGCCCTGTAGATACCACACCGCACACCCCCAGTCCAGACTGCCCTGTAGATACCACACCCCCAGTCCAGACTGCCCTGTAGATACCACACCGCACACCCCCAGTCCAGACTGCCCTGTAGATACCACACCGCACACCCCCAGTCCAGACTGCCCTGTAGATACCACACCGCACACCCCCAGTCCAGACTGCCCTGTAGATACCACACCGCACACCCCCAGTCCAGACTGCCCTGTAGATACCACACCACCCCCAGTCCAGACTGCCCTGTAGATACCACACCCCCAGTCCAGACTGCCCTGTAGATACCGCACCGCACACCCCCAGTCCAGACGGTTCATTTCCGCACTCGTATCCGTCGCAGCTGAAAATATATCGTTACAGAACGCTTGTGTCATTCAGTTCATGGAACAGGAAAGCGCGGATCAGCAGAGCTGTGTGCAGCCCCATTTGGGCGCTCAGTCTCAGCTTGATAATCACTGGCTCTGGCTATTGAGACCCCAGTAACCAGCCTTACAAACAGACAGTACTCGCAGGTACAGGGGGTCATGCCATCTGCAGAGGTTAAGATTCTTATCTTTCATGCACATATTATTGTTTTTTTTAATTCAGGTAGGAAGGGAGGGAGGTGTCCAGGGGACCCCTGCTTTTTGTGATGCGTCGTGTAAATCATGTTTATCACAGCGCTCAGAGGCCCTGGCGCTGGAGAGATGAGCTGCTGGATAGTGGAGGACAGTGCAGGCTTCATAAAGAACAAAGTGACAGTTAACTTATCAAGCTGAGGACGGTTGCCTGCACACCCTGAGATAAAGCAGCACTCCCAGCCAGGGCAGAGCTCTGTGTCACTAACACTCAGCGACTCCTTCACTTCATACCAAGAATGATTGGTTTAACATTAAATGCATGTAATACAGTGCTTGTAAATACTGCAGCTACAAAGCATGCATTAACAGCCTCCTGATGAAGTAACACACCACTGGCCTGCCTGCAAACACACGCTGATAACATCCTCTTTTTTGAGTTATGGAGACAATATTAAATCTCAGTCTGACATTTTCATTTAAAGCTGTTCTATTCATGGCAGTCCCTCTCCTTCATAAGATAACACTTCTGGAACACGCCTTGTTATGTGACCCCTAAAGATGGGCCATCAAGAAATGCAGCATCATTGCAGTGGGTTGCATGTTGAAAATTCAACGAGTAAAATGTGTGCAGTGACACAGTTACCTTCCATTCGCTCAGTGCACGGTTTTTAATGAAACAGTACATGTAAGCATGTCACCATGTATAACGGAAGGTCAGTCTGTCCTATATTTCACACAAAAGGGAATCTCTTTTTTGGTTCCCCTACAGCTTATTACACAGCTACCCATAGAAAAGCCCAGCAAAGTGAGATAAAGCATAGTGAAAAAGCATGGTAAAGCCTTTTAAAAAACATGGAACTATAAGACATAGTATAACTGTTGAAAAAGCATGGGGAAAGCACGTTAAATTACTGTGCTAATGTACTGTGGTTGACTTTTCTAAGGGTACGGGCAATGTTATGGTTTTATGTGGTAGTGATCTGTTGTATTTGCATGGGCAAGACTTCACACATCAGCAATAACAGCAACCAACACAGCCAACGCCCTTCAGCTGCCCAAGGAAAGTGTGGTGCCGAGCTAGCAGACTGCTGATGGATATTGAAATCCAGATCAAAACTACAGCTCTCGGTTTTGTTTTTTTTTGTTTTAATTTCTTTTCCTTTCTGCAAATTCAGGCTGCATGAAAATGTTTGAAATAACACAGAATCCAGAATGAGCCTCCAAGTTCAGCATTGTTCCCTTTTCACTCGCTCGCTTTGCATATCTCTGACTGCCTTATTATACCCCCCGTAACATCTATGCAAATTCAACTGCCGTCCAATAAAGCAATATATTGATAGCCTGTCTCCCCTGCTCCCGCTCAGGCTGGCATTGTCTGTTCATCTCTTTGGCACTCTCTTCCCCTGTCATTCTGCCTCCCTCTGCCCTGGAGTTCAGCTTTTATGCTTTTACAGGACGGCAAAAAGAATAAAGAATAACCGCCAATCACTCTGTCAGAGGCTCCGCATGCCGGGAAAGGCCGTCTCAGCAGCAGGGAGGTCAGGGGTCAATGGATGCAGCACCTTGAAAGGCCGTGTTGTGACACCCTGCGCTCGCTGTGTGTTGTCGCGGTGACAGGTGACGGTGGATGAGGGGGTCCGCAAGTGAAGGAGTGCCAGTCTTGTTGTGCCACGGAATATCAAGAGGGCAATGTTTCGAAGTTCCCTCCAGCTGCATGGTGCTGATTCGGAATGCCGTGACATCCCTGCGCTGCACTGCCACGCGTCTGAAAAGGGTTTCTGCTGTGGAACGGGCCCCAGCCTTTCGAGCAGTCACCCTGTCATTGTCCCAGTGCTCAGTTTGTTTACCCGTTTACCTGACACGGACTCTGCAGGGGTCAGACATAAAAGAGCACAGAAAAAGCACATTCTAGTATTTTATTTATGGATGCAGCTCCAATGACAGTCCCACTCCTCGGTGTCTGGAGCCCTCCTCGTCTTGTTCCACCTAAACCCTAAATTACTGAATTGAATTTGCTGTTGCAATTCAATCAGTTGAAGAAACAGCTGCTCAAGTTGGTGCCGATGGCTTCTCTGCACTGAACTGTCATCTTTTTCTTTGCCTCTTCAAATAATTCAGCTCAAAGCATCAAAAGTCAGGAAATTCACTAATGATTGTCATAGTTCTTCTTTTTTCCACCTTGGGAGGAGCGACCTTGGAGGAACCACCCGCTGAGAGGGATCCTGAGATTAGATTCCTCAAACACTGTGCCCAGCTGCCGTGCTTCAAAACTCAGCTGGCTTAGTTGCTTCAACAAGACGTGACACAATGGGGTCTGGACAATGCCATCAAAATACATGAAATGAACCTTTAAGGGGTTTACATTCATTACACCCCTCTCTCTCTCCCTCAGTCTCCTCTCCCCCAGGTCATACAGAACAACGCTACCTACTGCCCTGTCTGGCAAAACTGAGTAAATAATTGCAGTGAAAACTTGATTAGCAACGTGATCCCTTTGAAAAAGAAAGCAATGTTAATAATTTGTCATGGGCATGTAACAAGGCTAATGAATAGACTTGCTCAGGAGATGTTCGCCTCACAGGTGAATTCTGGCAGGAGCACTTGTAGTTTTGACAGAACGCAAGGGAATTGATTTCATACCTACAGGTATCTCTCCCTTTCTCTGACAAGCCTCCTTCTCTCTCTCTCTCTCTCTGCGATATTACAAAAAACTATAGAAGAAAGAAAGAAAGACTGCCACTAAAGCATACAGGCACAGATTACAAGGGGCAGTTATCTAAGCTCCATATTGATTCCTCAACAGGAGAAGTCTGATGAGTTCTGATCTTTAAATAACTGCGGTTAGGTCTAGACTGATTGAAGGTGGATTCACAAAGGATAGTTAACCTTCCTTTACAGTATCGGTGCCTTTAACATAGCTGAGCTGCTCATCCGATTGCTGAGTGCAGTAAAGCATGGTGAAAGCACAGAGAACCACAGCAAAGCAGAGCAAGAATGAATGCACACAATCCCCTAATGGAGGAGCACAACAGCTAGTTAACAACTGAAGAAAGAAATACGTACATTTCAGGAGTTTAATTCAATGGATCTAGTTTCCAGTTTAGTTTTTCTCCTCTTTCCAGAGTCTGACATGTAACATAATATAACTGGACACACCTGATACCTCACAACCTCGTTCTCTTTAGATAACCTCTCTTGCCTCTTATTATTACCACGAGAACACGATTCTCTGAAAACCCTAACCCCATTTTTTATAAAATCAACTACTTCAATCAGTGGGGATTTAAAACAAAGTTGTCTTCTATATGTGCAGTGAATATTTGAATGAAGACAGCATATTACAACATGCACGCATTGACCACAGCAGCGTGCCGCACACAGCTCACAGCTCACTGCGGTTGGCTGACAAACTCCTGACGTCAGCACTCAAGGTCAGTCCTGAGAGCTGGGAAGGTCATGGGTCACTCTGAAGGCAGTTTCCTCTCTCCAAGTGCTTTGTCTAATTCCATTACTGCCCCCACATGCCACAGGGTTTAAAAGGGGCTGCTCTTAACCAGCACTTAAATTGTCATTAGAACGGTCACTGTTGGCACTGTGAGCTACTGCTGTTGTTTCTAATCTATCATTTCAAACAGCGATGATAATGAGCAATCTCTTAGCTTTCATCTCTCTGGAGACTGGCAGTGTGAATGTGAGTGTGCGTGAGTCAGTGGGCTGGTGGCAGTAGTTAGCACTGGATGTCTTTGAACTGGGAGCTGTCGGGGTCTGAGAGCCCAATCAAGAGGTCGTGTGAAAACTGACTGCAGTGTTACTGTAGATTAACTGCAGTTTGAGCGTCCGCGATTGAAATGGGATGCTCTAGTGCTGTTGTTAGACTGGAGGGCTGTAGTTAGAGCAGGGTACAGCACAGGGGGGCAGGATACAGCACAGGGGGGCAGGGTACAGCACAGGGGGGCAGGATACAGCACAGGGGAGCAGGGTACAGCACAGGGGAGCAGGGTGCAGCACAAGGGAGCAGGGAGCAGCACAGGGGAGCAGGGTGCAGCACAAGGGAGCAGGGTGCAGCACAAGGGAGCAGGGTACAGCACATGCAGTTCTTTACTTTTTAAAACATGGTTTTACCACACTTTACTCTGCTTTCACTGTACTTTACTACATTTTGCCGTACTTTAGCCACTGCAGTAGTGAGTGAGGGAGTCCAGACCTGACTGTGTTAAATAAATTAAATAAAATGTTAATTAAAAACAAACAAACAAACAAACAAAAAAAATCAGAAGCAAATGCTGATAAATCAAGTTAACTGTAAAACAAATCTCTTGATTGAAATAAACACACACCAGGCTGTGCCAGTGGAGAGTTTAAGTGTGTCTGCGTGAGAGTTTGAGTGTGTGTGTGTGTGCGTGAGTTTGAGTGTGTGTGAGTGTGTGTGCGTGAGTTTGAGTGTGTGTGCGTGTGAGTGAGAGTTTGAGTGTGTGTGTGGTGATAGTTTGAGTGTGTGTGCGCGTGTGAGTGAGAGTTTGAGTGTGTGTGTGGTGAGAGTTTGTGTGTGAGTGTCTGTGTGCGTGAGAGTTTGAGTGTGTGTGCGCGTGAGTGTGTGTGTGTGTGAGAGTGAGTGAAGGTTTGAGTGTCTGTGTGCGTGAGAGTTTGAGTGTGTGTGCATGTGAGTGTGTGTGAGTGTGAGTGAGAGTTTGAGTGTGTGTGTGTGTGAGTGAGTTTGAGTGTGTGTGAGTGTGAGTGAGAGTTTGAGTGTGTGTGCGCGTGTGAGTGTGTGTTCAGTTCAGGTCACCTCATTGCAGTAGAGCAGTTAGATTCCTGTGAGGTGATCAGGAACAATTACATTCCCTTACTTTGGAAGAAATGTAATAATAATTGTAATATTAACAGTAACTCTGTAATATTGTTATAACACAATTTATAACACATTAACAGATGCATTATTACTTATTTCTAACATACACCAAACTAGTGTTACAAACATCAAAATAATCTTATTCCCATGGCTGTATGGTTCATGACGGAGCTATTAAAGTGTTAGTGTTGAGGGACATTACAGTTTTACATCTTTGGCATCTGCTTCAAATCTGTGCAAAGGATCAGGAGAGCAATGCTGCTTTTTCTTTCTATCTCTGTACATGGGCAATATATAACAATTTACACTCAGTCAAACTGTACGTTGTTGCCAGATTATCAGCAATGCATGTTAAAAAGCTTTCCTCTTTATTTGTTAACAGTGAACAGGGTGCCGTTTGCACTCCGAGGAGCCTGCAGTGCGCACCTGGCTGGGAATATTAACAGACCCGCAGACAGTGTCTGACATGCAGGGACGCACGGCTGGAGAGTCTGTTTGATTGATTAGGCTGCTTGTTTACCCTTGCAACAGATTTATTAAACTGGAATTATTTCTGATGGCTGCAATGCACAGCACCGACATGAAAATAAAATAAAATAAATAAAACTAAACTAACCAGCAAACTAAAACTGGATTGATTCTGCACGGGGGAAAGGAATCTGAAAAGAAAAGGACAGGCTGTACTGTACTGTAGATCTGTAAAATACTTTTAAAATTGTATTTTATTTATGTCACAGTAGAACATGACTCAGACCTCTTACAAACTTTTAAAATGTACAAAACAAGAAGAACTGCAGTCAGCCTTGACTGTGAAACCAGACACGGGATTTATCAGTGTAATCCAGAAACGGCAAAAACCTGCCAGTCTGTCCACCTGCATACAAACACACTACAAAGCAGAGAAAGTTTTCATTTCAAAGTTTGGGATTGTTTTTCATTTTCATGAATGCTCGTTGAAGATTGCAGTCTTGTGTTGTCTAGCGGTATTTAGTGCCCCAGTTCAATTATATCTTTAAACATTTATTGTTCTTCGGGTAGAAATGTGCAGTTCAGAAAGGATTTTCAGCTACTCCTTGCCTTAAACCAAGTAGTGGAGCCTTTGAAGCTGTGCATGTAGACGAGGATTTGGGCATGTTAAATTCTGATCGCCGCTAGCTCATCCATTACACAAGTTTAAAGAATGCTGCGGAGCTGGGAAGCCTTTCTTCAGAACTCATTGCTCTGTTTTTGAACTTGGGCAGTCATGAGCAGCCGTGTAATCTGTAAATTGCGTCTTTCTTCTGAATGTCACTTTTATAACCAGTGTGTTTGATGTATAATTATTTAGTTCATTACAAGTTAATTTTATTGTTCTTGTTTGCAAATGTCCCCGGGGGTCAAAATGTTAAAAGTTTAAGGAAGAGACTTTTTTTGAAAAAATATTGCAGTTAAGAATTGCATTATTTCCAGCCCTATCTGTTAGTGGCAGTAGAGTGGATCTGTGTGTGGGTCTAGCTGCTACAAGTTTGAACCGGTCACACAGTGGGCAGTGTGTTAAGGACTGACACTCTTATTAAACTTATGTTTTAGACTTTATAGTCGCGAGCCCTGGGGCTTAAATTTGCCACGCGTCACAGAGAATGATTGAGGAATGCGTTTCTGCGAGGTTGCATGTTCTGTGCGTGTGTCAGCCTGACAGTTTGCTGTGTATCTACCAAACACTTGATACATTTTTGTGTTTATGAAAGACACAGGCTTTAGCAATACTTGAGACCAAATCCTCTCTGTTTATCCACAGAGCAGGGGCAGCACAAATACTTCAGTATCACCCAGCAAGCAAGACCATCATTTCCTACAGGGGGTGATGGAGGGAGCAGTTCAGTCTCCATGTCTCAAGCCTGCCCTGGACTGGAAGGAGAACCCTTTTTCTTAGCCAGTGATGGAGGGAGCAGTTTAGTCTCTATGCCCCTCAGTTAGTCAGCTCTAACCACTATCCCTCACTGCCACCCAGTTTATCAGCTCTAACCACTATCCCTCACTGCCCCTCAGTTCATCAGCTCTAACCACTATCCCTCACTGCCCCTCAGTTCATCAGCTCTAACCACTATCCCTCACTGCCCCTCAGTTCATCAGCTCTAACCACTATCCCTCACTGCCCCTCAGTTCATCAGCTCTAACCACTATCCCTCACTGCCCCCCAGTTCATCAGCTCTAACCACTATCCCTCACTGCCCCTCAGTTTATCAGCTCTAACCACTATCCCTCACTGCCCCTCAGTTTATCAGCTCTAACCACTATCCCTCACTGCCCCCCAGTTCATCAGCTCTAACCACTATCCCTCACTGCCCCTCAGTTTATCAGCTCTAACCACTATCCCTCACTGCCCCCCAGTTTATCAGCTCTAACCACTATCCCTCACTGCCACCCAGTTTATCAGCTCTAACCACTATCCCTCACTGCCACCCAGTTCATCAGCTCTAACCACTATCCCTCACTGCCCCTCAGTTTATCAGCTCTAACCACTATCCCTCACTGCCCCTCAGTTCATCAGCTCTAACCACTATCCCTCACTGCCCCCCAGTTTATCAGCTCTAACCACTATCCCTCACTGCCCCCCAGTTTATCAGCTCTAACCACTATCCCTCACTCAGTTTATCAGCTCTAACCACTATCCCTCACTGCCCCTCAGTTCATCAGCTCTAACCACTATCCCTCACTGCCCCTCAGTTCATCAGCTCTAACCACTATCCCTCACTGCCCCTCAGTTTATCAGCTCTAACCACTATCCCTCACTGCCCCTCAGTTCATCAGCTCTAACCACTATCCCTCACTGCCCCTCAGTTCATCAGCTCTAACCACTATCCCTCACTGCCCCTCAGTTCATCAGCTCTAACCACTGTACCTCACTGCCCCCCAGTTCATCAGCTCTAATTACTGTTCCACACTCACTCCTAGTCTCTGAGCTCTAACCACTATGCCTCACTGCCTCTCTCACTCCCAGTCTGAGCTCTAACCACTGCAAGCATTTAGTTCCAGTTCTTGTACAATGCACACAGATCTGCACATTCTTTCAGTAACTTGTACTAGAGAATGAAGGCGACCTGTTTTATCAATCATGGAAATCTGATGCAGGTTTAGGTGAGGAATGTGGATTGGGGGGAAGGTGACTAGCACCTATCAGACCCTTGCAAAAACAGGAGACTGATTTAGCAGCCAGATTACCCAGCAATGAGCTACCATGCACAGTCTGCAGCACTGTCTGCTGAGCCCAAAATAAAATTGTTAAGTCAAAGCTGATCACTCTGAACTGGAAGCCAGTTTAACACTTTCAATCCAACAACTGAAAAACGACTAGGAACAGAGATGGATCTGAAGAATGCCAGCACGTTATAATGCCTGTCAGCCAACATTATTGGTTTTCATTTTCTCCTCTTCTGTGCACAATCTACTTTTCTTGTCCTACAGTTTTCCAAAACACAGAAGAAGTCAAATCTATTACTGATGTTTAAAAAAAACACAAGCAGTCTGGTAAGAAATGAGTTGGGTCCACTTGAGCCACAGTGCTAACGAGTTTGGCATGGTCTTCATGCTTGTGGGTTACACTTGCACGAGGCGTTCTGTGCTGCATCTTTCAACAGCTCATTATGCAAAGTCCTGGAGGGTTTGCAAATTTGAGCCCAGGTGTTGCTGCTTTGTTTAAAGGACAGTGAGTCTATTTTGGGTAGCAGTGCTGCTCCTGCTGCCTCTGTTTTTGACAGTATTTGACTGCAGATTTTCAGGCAGTTGTCCGACAGTCCTGTCTACCTCTCTCCTATGATGTGCGCTTTGCATCTGCAGACTTGCTCACAAAGCTCTTTCTCTCTGTGCAGTGACCAAACGATTCCATTTAGCTGGTTTTGTTTGTTTTGTTTTGCAAAGTACCAGATAGCAAGTAGTGGGGTCTTTAAAACATGTTTGGCCATTCACAGCTGTAAACCCATGCAAAAACGAAAACTCAGTGTCACTCAAAAAACATTTGAGCATTGCTTCCTATATTATAGTACATGCAAGGCATACTTCAGTGTGGGGGTCTGTTAAAAGTGGTTAAATAAATCTGAATCATGATATAAAATATATAACATTCTTGCACTATAGCAAAAGAATGATTTATATGTGCTTTCCAATTCACTGTTATTATTTCTCATCAGAATCTATAAGCACAGTGTAAATAAAAACATGCGTATAGATGGAACTTCACAAACATTCTGGAACCCAAGCAGTTAGTGGAAGCTATCGGTAACTCTAACAGGTTTGCACGGTAAATGTAATAAATTAGCTTTTTATTTATTTTTTTGTTCAAGTTGTCCGTTTTTTCAGCCTGGAAAGTTCTTATTTTCTGATTGCGGTTCAAATTTAAGCTCTCACTGCTGTTGCTCAAAGACCTTTTTCTGGTGAAGCCTGCGGGGGAACAAAAGAGGGTTTTCTACAGATTTGAAAATCAAATGCAATAAAATAAAATGAAAAGCTGGCTGAAAATGTCGCTCTCTTTACAGGTATTTGAATCGCTTGGATGTGTTGTTAGAATTGAGCGCTAACTGCATTGCTCCGAAATGTTTGGGGATTTTTTCCCCTTTGTTAAAAAAAAGCAAGCTCCGGCATTTTGTTTCGTCTTGCCGAGATTATGCTTGTTTCAAGCTGAACTCTTTTTTCCATGTTATTTTGTGCAAAACCAAAAGTAAAAAAACTTCGACCCTTGCTTTTCTTCTCTTCTTGTTTTATTTTCTGTTTTGTTTTAATACCATCAACACAATAAGAAAAACGCAGTGTCTCATTTTATAAGCCTAACATGAGAACAAAAGTGGCCCGTTCAAAGGCAGCGAGGCTCAGAGCTTTACCAATAATCACCGGCTTCTTTGACTGTCTCTCTCTCTCTCCCCTCCTCTGTGGCGTCGCTTTTAATTTCTACAACGCTTTTGTCTTGTAAAATGTTACATCGTGTTGATACAGCCACTCATTAGCTCTTCAATTTAATTAAAAAGGAACTGCATTCATATGAAAATGGGTGACTGATAGAGATTTTTTCCCAGCAACAATCATCTTCCTCTAGCAGCAACCTTTAATTAACAGCTCACCTGATTGACACTGTGTTGTAGAAGCACTGTGTCCGTGTAGTGATCACCATAATCATACTACTACTACTACTAATAATAATAATAATAATAATAATAATAATAATAATGTGTACCGACACTTGATGAAGAGGGTGAAGCTATGGGGACTCACAGTAAATTTGCACAGTAATGTTGCAGTTTCCTCTTGGTTGTGCTGTGCATTTACCATAGTTTACCGTGGTTTGCCATGTTTTGTGATTTGCTTTATCATACCTCTCCGCTCTTCACAATGGGATGGGGGCTTTGTCAGGGTTATTCGGCCACGAGCCTCACTCCTGGAATAACTGTGTAACTCCTGTGTAAACACACAGTAATTAGAGACACTTGGAGTAAAGTGTTACCTCAGCTTGCTAGTACATTTCCAACAGATCTAACAAAGTACAAACAGGGAGTTTGTTCAAGTGCCTCAGTCTGCAGCACAGTCTGATATATTCCGAGAAGTGTGTTCCACAGTTTTCCAGGTACAGTATATATACGTGCTGCTCTTGCTGCTGATATAAAGCTGGTGAACACGACACCTGTCTTCATTCTGCAGTCCTTCCCGAGCCTTTATCACACACTCCTAGCCTCCAGATGTGGCTCTACATACAGTAGATAAACTGGAGATTTTAGACCAAGATTTGTAATCTTTCAGGTACTTTGTGATGAGTATGCTTTACCATACCTCTGCATGCTTTACAATGCTTCCCTATGCTTTACCATACCTCTGCATGCTTTACCATAACTGTACATGTTTTACAATGCTTCCCTATGCTTTACCATACCTCTCCATGCTTTACAATGCTTCCCTATGTTTTACCATGCGTTCAACGTGCTTTATTATACCTTGCTATGCTTTTTCTAAGGAGAGATCCGTTGGTTTGACACTGCAGACTCGCTAGGCCTGGTTCAATCTGTGCTGGTGTGAGTTTCTAATACAGAGGAGTGAGAGCTCTGTGAATGAGAGCCAGTGAGGTGCTGAAAGAAGCTGACAAGCCCCCTTCTCTCTTTCTCTCTCTCTCTTTCTCTGAGCTGGCCGGCTGCACTATATTGTGCACAGAATTCTGCTACCTCTTTCTTTTTACCCCCTCCCCCTCTCTCTCTCCATCTCCCTTTGTTTTAACTCTCAGGACGGAGGCCTGCCGGTAAGCAGGAACTTGTCATCATGGCTGTGTGATGAAAGGGGTCGTTTGGGGAGACAATACCGCTCTGTGTATAGAATCCTGCGTGCTCTACTGCACACGTTCAGGGAATATTGAGAAATTCAAGTAAAACTAAAGACCCTTCTTAGTGTAGCAGCTTGCAAACGTTTCGACAGCTGTATGTTTGAATGTCCCACAGTGAAATAGTTCTGCAATATTTCCCTGTTTTATTTCTCTGGTTTCAATAAACTACCCAGACATCTCCCGAAAGCACACGATTGCATTTGCAAACCTCGGCATTCCAAACCCTTTTCCTTCAGGTTAAAGTCTATGATGCAGACAGAGCCCCTGATTAATGTTGTGTCCTTACGAGTGTTGGGAGAGATGGAGGCTTTTCATTAACCGAACTGCTCTGGAATTTGCATCAGCGTTCGTTCAACAAGCTGACACTGTACTGGCAAGCGCTCAGAGAGACCTGGCAAATGTTTTTCAGAAAATCTTATTATATTCTCACAGAGCAGTAATTGTATCAGCTGTGTCAGGTGAACCCTTATTCAATGCTGCTGCTGAAGTATCAGACAAAATCTGGCAACGTGAAGCAGGTGTAAGAGTTTCAAAGACCTGTGTGGTACTGCACCACTGCAGGACAGGATTTGGCAGTAACATTATCAGGCAACACAAGGATTTCCTATTTAGTTTATAGGTTTTTCTTTGTCCTTGTTGGTAACCTATATTCCCAGTTAGAGGTCTATTTCATTAGTCCAGCTGGTTTTTTATTCTTTCATTTCATTATTTTATCCCCCCCATTTTCGGATGTTCCCCCACAGCAACTCAGGAGCACCGAAGGTCTAGGGGTGTCCTGTGATCCCCAAGACAAGTGGCTCCTCCACCCAGGAGCTCCACAGCGAGTGCTAGCGAGCTCCCCTGGAGGACAAAGGCTAGACCTGCCGGAGTCCGCTTGGAGCTCACTGGGAGCCTGGCCTGTAGGGGCCACTGTAGGGTGGTGAGGAGACACTGCTGTGATTGCAATTACACTCTGTAAATCAGATTCCATTCAAGTTAATTCTCTAGAAAATATCCTAGAAATCTCTAGGCAAAACTTTGGGCTGTATATGATGAAGAGAAATAAGAAAAATACCTCCCTCCCTCCTCTCATGTAAGATTTGTCTTTCCAGTATTTAGTAACAGGACAGGATGGAAAGGATTTTCCCTGGCTCTCGCACACTCCTGGCTTAAACAAGGGGAGTTTTCAAAGCCGATCAAAAGGAATACAGCACACTGGCGCTTTCCCCACCTCCCCAACCAACCGAAAAACAACTCACGATGCCCAGGGAGGCAACGACACTTTTACACAAAAACTTGGTTAACTACTAAACTATAAACAAACAGATTGGAACATCTTTTCCAGGCGGGAACAATGTCAAAGACAGCACCCTCTAGCTGCAAGACGGGGTGCGGGCATGGTGTCCGCAGGCACCAGAGGCACGGTCCCACGTGGGGTGTCCTGGAAAGAAATCTTTTTTCTATTACAGCAGGTTTATTTTTTTATTCTAATTTCCTCATTGCCGTTACCACGCTCCTTGCAGGGGTCAGTGCAATGCAAACACGTGTTGTGGCTTCATTAATAAAAAGAAAATGTGGAGCAGCCCTGTTCAAGCTCGGCAATACCCCCACAGCTAGGGTAGAGCTGTTTTGTTTCTTTCTTTCTTTAACAGTACAGTGGAGCCAATTATATATTAACCTTGCACAACCGAACAAAAAAAAAAACAACGCTGTCCCACATTCTTCTAAGAAGGTATGAAATGTTTCGAAATTTTGGTAAAATTAAAATGGAGCCTATGGGCTAATCAGACAGTGACAGGCACAGCAGCTTTACCAGATACACGGCAAAGAGCTGATTCACTGTGATTAGTGCAATCGCGCTCTTTGCCAATATCCGTTTCGCTCATCTGTTGTTTTGAAAATTGGTCTCCTTGTGATAAGGACAGTTTTAGACAGAGCGAGAAAGACAGTGATACCAGTGCCGGAAGTGCCTGTTACGCCTGTCAAGGGTAGAAATACCACTGGGGCAGGTGCAGGCTCTTGCTTGGCTCCTATTCTTCTTCCTTTTTTCTTTGTAATAATAATAATCTTTTTTTACAGTATCTTGGACAGCACTCAGAACACTGTGTTTTATTTCTTGATTTAGTGATTATTAATCTTCTTGTGAAACACACACTGTGCGATTAAAACAGAGAGCATGGATACACACTTAGGACAAAGTTCTGCCATGGAGTCTAGATCAACGTGTTATAAAAATGATCTGCTTTCAGTGTTACTAAAATGAAAGATAAAACAATGTAGATTACGTTCAAAAAAGATATGAGGCGGGGCTACTGGTAATGTGAATTAAAGCAAACTGGCATGCAGTGTAATACCATCAAACTGGCATGCATTGTAATACCATCAAACTGGCATGCACTGTAATACCATCAAACTGGCATGCACTGTAATACCATCAAACTGGCATGCTATTTACTGTAATACCATCAGCACATACCAACCCAGAGGGCATCCTGCTCTAGTTGTGCTGTAACCTTAAAATAATGCGCTGCTGCGACAGTGCATGGAAGTGCAGTGCCTCCCAGGCCAGCACAGTACATTAAGAGCAGAGATGTGCGTCCAGCATGATAAACGCGTGCTGCATGCAAGGCGCAGCAATGGGACAAGCCAAACAAACCTCCAGCCACACCACCGCAGTCCGCTCAGCACTGTGGCGGACAGTCTTTCCATAGACCTGCAGCCAATCATATCCGCGCTACCCATCACATGGTCTCCTCCATCGAGCCAATCTTGAAAACCTCATTCTGCCCTTCCTGCCCATTGCTGTTGCACAGAGCGCTGGAAAGGAGGCTCTGCAATGGGGATTGGCAAATGAGTCTTATGAACGGTGAACTTCTTTAAGAAACCCTTTGCTCTTCCCCATGTGACAGCCTGCTGTCTCTTCAGATTCTCCCCAGAGCTCTGCTGCCCTGACGGTGTTGGGCACGAGGGGGTACTGTGGTGTCAGTGTGGCACAGAATTGTTTTTTTTTCTTCTGTTGCTGTTGATGTTGGATCTGATGAGCTGATGGTTTTTAAGGGACGTTCTTGTGAATGATGATCGGCGATTGTTTTAAATCTTCTTCCCCATTGCATTCCTTAGGCTGTGGAATGCAGGTGTGATTTAGGATTCAAAGTTGTTTCTGGCCACCGCACATAGTCCATGGTTCCTTGGATCAGCTTCTTCGCTTTAGTCACAGCAATGCACCAGGGGTTCACTTTTTTCTGTTCTAGAAGTTTATTTAAGGAATCCTTGAGAGTAAAAAAAAAAAAAGAAAAGGAACCGGACCCATCTGTAACCCATTAGCTGCTCTGACTCTCATCTGGTTGTAGTTTTTGTTATAGAATGCAGATTTTTATTCACTCGTAATGTTTTTTTTATTTTATTTTTTTTGATTAAGGAAAAAAAATGTTTGGTATAAAATCGTTTTTTAAACGGTGACGGACTTTTCAGTGTTACTGGTTTATTTGTTATTTGTTTGTGTTTGAAACGATTCATTTATTTTAAATACCCCCTCTGAACACCAAAGGGAGGGTGAAAAAATTAAATAACGGTCCACGTTTGAAACATTTCCAACAGATCAAAACGCTACAATAAAGCAGAGATTACAAGGCTGCAAATCTGTTTTTTCAAGAGGGTTAAAGGTAACATACTGTTCGTGTTTATTGGAGCATCCAGTACATTGTGTAGGATCTGAGATACAGTCTGCAAAGGCTTTCTTGTGGTTTGCAGTAATTTGGGATTTATCAGCATGTTTCCCTTTGAGGCCATGCAATAAAACAGCTCTCGTTTTGTACTGTAATTGTACTCAGATTTTTAACTGCTGGTTAAGTGTGCGTGGCCATGACCTTTCTACCTTCTGAACTTCTGCAAAAGAAAAAAAAAAAACTTGAGCACCTTGTCTTATTTTCCTAACTATGGAGGTATGAGCAAGATACAGGAGAGACTATAGCTGTCCTCATAACCAACAAACACATGACAGATATTGAGCAGAGTTACCTACTGTAGGCAAACATTTTATCAGCCCAATACATCTCAGAGATCCTAAACTGATGGACCCTCCATCATGGTAAAACTGCACACTTTCACCATCAGTGTGGTAACATATACAGAAGCTCTAGCCATGCTTCACCACACTCTCTTAGTTAGAGGGCCTTAAGGTTTCATTTCACATGGGATTGGAGACACCTGGAAGACTTCTTTTGAACACAGCTCCTGATTGAGCAATTAAAAGATAAGGCAGCACAGTTACCATTACCTAGAATAATGGCTACTAGAGGAGTCTTTAAAGTTATGGAGACTGAGTTGTGCCTGCTGATATCCTGGAATGGCTCCATCCACCAGCGCCGTGCTTTTGAATTCAGGCATATCTTTCAGTCGTGTAACTCTCTGTTTTTATTTCATCCAGAACTTCGAATCGCTCAATCGGAACCCTAGGACAAGAAAAGAAGTCCTTGACGACTTGCTTTCTTACAGCCTGCATCCACTGCTCTATTCAAGTTACCTAAATACCACATGATCTTCACGTCTTGAAAACATGACTGTGACTGAACGAAGTGGAAGGAAATCGCTTGGTTTCAGCGCGGGTTGATCGGCGCATTCTTTATAATACAGACTCAGGTGAGACTCACTCAGGTTGGACAACTAAAACATTCTCACAATGTTAAAACGTTTAAAGGGGTTTAATAATAATAATTAAAAAAATGTAACTCATACTTCATAAGAACAAGAACAAGAAGAAGAAGAAGAAGAAGAAGAAGAAGAAGAAGAAGCCATACCCAAAAATCCTCTGACACATAAATCAGTAAGAAGTCAAACTCGCCATCCATCTGCACTGGAAATGTCCCAGAAAACACTGAGATCGTATCTCTCAGGTATCACACCACTTACTGTCCCGCTGCTTAAAAATCACTTAACCCAGATTAACCCTCTTCTTTAAACTGCCCTGGCTCCACCTGCCATCTGTTAACCATTACCATCATTTTCCTATCAGGAGTCGTGATCTGTAACAGGGGAACGCGGACGGCCACTGAGGTTGAAAAAATTACATTAAATCCAACTTGTTATTATGTGACAGCTTTCATGTACTATTAAAGTTTCTTCGCTGCAATAAACTCGGGAATCTGTGCTCAGTTTTATCTGCTGGCTGTTTTGTTTGGTCTTCCTTTTGGCTGAATTTCAATTTCAGTTAGCGACTTTACAGAAGTGCACCGTACAATGAGAGCCGTTATTCAACCAACCCAAACAGAGCCGAATCTTCATGTCATTCTTTAAACAGAGGGGACTGTGACAGGACCAGCACCTCTTAACAGTGCTCGAGGGTCTCTCCAGTGTATTATTAGGGGTGTGCATTACTCTCGTTAAGAACAATTTTTCTGCAGGTACCCAACATATCCATTCTCTGTTGATTTCAAAAGAAGAAAAGCTGACCTCCCTCACGTTTCCAACTGAGTGCCTATCAATGGCAATCCCACTGTTTGTTCTCCTCTCCTCTCGACAGTGAAGGCTTGGGAAGGGCAGCTTGTCTTGTTTTGAAATCAACAGGTTAGTGAATGGATCTGTTGAATACCTGATGATAAATGCTTCTTAAAGACAATAGTGCTTCCGCACACCTCTAGTGCTTTTGTCTTTCAAAGTTAGTAAAAGTGTAGCAGACGCGTGGGACTGCAGAAAGCATGTGCAATGCATGTCCTGCATTGTCCAGAGTTAAAGTTACTGCCAAGACCATTATTTTGAAGCAGCGGTTATCATTCCTTTGCAATGTGCATCGTCAGGGCAGTAGCCAGCCACGAAAAAATGAATATTTGCATGATTTTTACCAAGGCCCGTGCCTCATATCTGGCTATGGCCTTGCCAGTTATTCGTCCTGTTTTCTGAGCGCTGTGTGATACGCTGCCCTTACAGAAGGGTGAATGCTGGGCCCGGCTGCTCTGTGGAGTGGTAGACTCTCGCTCGGAGTGTGCGAGGTCGCTGGTTCGCTGGTTGCACTTGTTTTTCACACTGTGCGGGGTTCTTCCGTGGCTGGAGTGCAGAGGTGTTTCGTTTTCCAGTTCTTGAGTCACAGCTCACACAGAGCCTTGTTTGAATGTGTTCCAATCTGGGTGGCCAATCAGGTCTGCTAACTAAGAAACAAGGCAGGACTGGGATTATAGCATAATCTCGAGGAGTCATAGAGCTGGAAAATACCGTATTTCAGCAATTAAAAACAAACAAACATCCTGTGGAAAACAAAATGGGGCAGAGGATATCGCTGTAAACACATTTCATGAACAGTCTGCATTTAATAATTCAATGCAGTATCATGGTTTATTTTATTTATTTATGGTGTAGATTGGGTGCGGAATGGCTTTTTAAAGCACAAAGCAGAGCTATAACAATCCCACAATCAGCTTCCCTGATCACTCTCTGTTTGGTGGAGGACTGTCAGAGCATTGAAATAATTTGACTGATACTCTGGTAAAATCTTATCTTAAACCTCTTGTGGTTGGAACATTTTGACCTGCTGAAAAAAAGCAGTATTTATGCCTCGGAGATTTCCATCTACTTCCTAAAATATTTTCATAGGCACAATTTGTCCTATTTATGGGTTTTTAACTGTCTCCAGAGCAGCGGAATTCTTCTTGAGGATCTGGAAATAAGCAGCCGTTTTCTTGCCTGTATTTGGTTAGATTGTCTTAACCATTGGATTCCCAGGATATTTTAGAATTGGATTGTAAAGCTATGTGAGGTTTCATGGCAGGAGGCTCTCGGAAATACTCCTGCTTCTCTGTATATCTCTGAGAGACGTCACTCAAGTAAGAAATTGGTTGCCATTGTGTTGACTTGCTGTGAGGGGTCCTTGGTGGTCGACCATCAGCGGGAGGTTCGGCTGCAGGTTCGATGACAGGCCACAGGCACACAGCGTTTTAGGGAATTCAATTATTTGATTATTTCATGAGTTATACAGAACTCCCTTCTGTAGCACTATCAATCCTATACACATATAGGCCCACTGTCTACATCCATAACATAACAAAAGGAGGAGCGAAGCAACACAAAATTTACACTGAACTCTCTCTCCCTCCCTTCTCATGAGAGTCTCGCAAGACACACTGTCATGTATTCAAGGTACAGCACTCCAAACATAAACACATACTCATCACACCCTGTCACAGGCTCTGCCCTGCTGTTCTCTTAAATTCCTCAGCTTGATGGCAGCTGCAAGAGCATGCCAAGAGCACGGCGCTGCGAAGGGTCTGCTGTGGCTCGGATCCCCAATCTGCACTCCCACAGACACTTCCTCGCCAGGCCCCCTCAATGGGCTTAGAGCGCTAAGCTCGCTGTAGTACATTCAGTCAGGAGCTGTTCTGTGGTTATTGTCACAAACATAGAGCTGAAAATCACAATGACACGGGTAATATCAGGCCTGCAGAAAAAAAGTGCAATATAAAGCAGGCTTAACCTCGTTCATGAGTCAGGGATTGGACTGGACGCGATTTCATTGTCAGCGACGCACCGTCTAAAAAACAGGGCTATCGATTCCAAAAACTGGCTCATTTCCAAAAACTGGGTTTACTTCTGGTGTAATAATCCAAAACAGTGTCCATTAGAAATCAAGCATTAAACAGACAGTGAAACACAGCATTCTAGTTTTATATTTTTACTTTGACTTTTAGATTTACAGTCATCCATAACTAGTAAACACTCGACAGTGTAACATTTAAATATACTAAACGAAAATATACTGACAAACATTTCCACTGGAAGTCTTTCTCAGTAGCTTCCTGACTTCTAGTGAAAGTCATGTTTTTGTTTAGAAATAGGGTAACAGTGGACTCACTGGTGCTGCTGCTGTGCTCAGATACAGTTTATTTCATCAGCTACTGTGTTTCAGCTTTACGGCCCATCGCTATTTGCAAAAACATGTTTATTTTTAAAAGCCTAACTGTCGAAAACACAGTCCATTGTTTTCTATTCAAATTCCAGGCGGAGGCTGGTTCTGTAGCCTTCCTGTTTCTTCCCGCTGTGGTGCGTTTGCAGAGCAGGACGCAAATGTATTCAAATGAGAGGCTTGCACTGAACACAGCTCTCTCTGTTACTGCTCCTGAGCCCTGCCGTTCCTTCAGGGAACCGCTGCTCAAAACAGCTCCAGAAACAGCTGGTCCTTTCAACACAGGTGTAACCTGTAGGGTTAAGCCTCAAAGCAGATATACAGAAACTCTAAATCTCACCTGTCCTGCACTGCCTTACTGGGTGTGGATCTCACATTGGCAGTTAGGGCCTCATTTACGAAAGGGCACTAAACATTATGGTGCATCATAATTGCAATTAGTGTGCCGCCGCATGGTCATGATCTCCGTATTTCCCACTGCAATTTGGTATTCATTATCATGCGAAATAGTAGGCATATTATGGCACACACTGATTTTATAGTGGCACATAAAATATAGTGTCAATGAGGCACCCCGCTCTGAATAATGAGATGAGCTTCATTCACACTGTATTTACTAAAGGGTGATAATCGCAGTGTGCACATTAAAGTGAGCGATAACTAGTTTGTTTGGAAACCAGGCTTTAACTACTGATAGGTGCGCTATTTAAACCTCTTTCTGGCTGAAAGCTATCCGGCATCGTGGAGGCATTACTTGCATGAAAGTTTTCATACAGAGCAGTGAAATTTACCTGTAACTAACAGGTTATATTAAGCGTGAATAAACACAAATGCATGTTATCATCTCTTAGATTTTATCTTTTAGTTCACAGAGTGGTTAAATAAAACACTGGACCAAACAGGATATTATAATTTCAAACAACCTCCTTCACTAGAATGGCTCTCTCCTCTGTGTGCGGTTTTAGTTTGCGTTGCCTCTGCCTCTCCCCTGCTGAGTGCTGTGTCTGCTGATCGCTCATTTTACTCAGTGTAAGCCACTGGGGCTTTTTATATCACGGTGGTCACGAGTAAGTCTTGGACATTATCGTGTACATTAAATTATCACTCACTATACATGCAGAGTGCACACTATGGTGTGTAAATTAACAAACAGCATGCAAGTAAATGAGTGCGATCTCTGTTAGTAAATGGGACAGTAGGTTTAGATTTATGGCGCTCACTACTTCACGTGCTTGTTACAGCTTCATGCAGTGCTCTTTCGTTAACGAGGCCCTGAGTGTGCAAAGTGATAGCTGGCAGGTATAAGAAAGCTCCTGGTTTGCATGGGTTAATTTCAGGCAGCCTGTTAAAGTGTCACTTCCCAGGTGGGTTCACTCGCGCGTGTTCAGGGTCAGAGCATGTCACTGATTGCATGTCCGTCTCTCGGGGAAGCAGTCAGGCTGGAAAGAAGGCACTGAAGGAGGGAGGCAGTTCTACTCTCCAGGTGACCAAGGAAGTACCAGGGAGTGCAAGCAGGGCTGTGGGTAACCCGAGGTGTGGCAGATAGAAGACACCCTTTTTAAAATGAAATACACAACTACTACTGTGCATTGTATTTAATGAGCTTGTTGCAGGGAATTCCTGCAGCTGCTGCCGACCTGTACGACTTGGGAAATATTTACTGGTTTCCATCACGACCAGTCAAAAACTACCAGCTCGTGGCTGACTAATGCAGATCTTTTTACTAGAAGACCATTCAAATAAAATAAACCAGGATAAAGCGTAAATCCTTTGTTAACTGTAGAAATTTGACACGTAAAAAAAAAAAAAAATAGCTTGACGTATTCCTTTTAATCTTCTAAAGTTAAAACAAAGACGGGAAAACTATACAGTAAACAACTGTCTAAACGGAGTGAATTATTTTAATTAATCCTGCTGGGCAATGCTCTTCAACTCCCTTTTACAAAATCCATGGAAATTAAATGAATAAATTTAAAACTTAATTATTTTTGAACCTTAGAGCTATTATTTTCATTAAGAAAAGTAAATGCATTGAAGAAAAAAAAAACACTTCTAAGAGGTTTTTTTTCTTTCTCTCAACAGCGTAAAGGTAACGATATGAACCAAGGCTGGCTCCAGCCATTAGGGTAACTTAGCTAGTTATATAAACTGTGATTAAGAGGGCTAGATGAAGGCATTTTAAGCATCTCTCTTTAGTCTCCTTGTTCTCTTTGGTCCCCCCCCCCCCCCCCCCGTCAGTCGCTCCCCGTAATCCAATTAAACGGTGAATGTTGTTTGAGATCTTGGGGTCAGAGCAAGCCGCCCCCTTCTCCTCCAGTTCACTTTGATGGCTCTGGTTGGAGACAGTCCGTATTAGTTCTGTCTCCCTTTCCTGCCCAGCCCTCCAGACACTTGCATCCAATCTGCAAACTCAGGCTTATGTAAAAAGCAAGATTTTTCAAGAGAAGAAATGAAGCAGTAACCCCCCACACACACACACACACACACACACACACACACACCCCAACCCCCCAGGGGATCACGCAGTCAGTGATGCTTAGTTCTTAGTTCACTCAATTAATATTGAAAGATGAAAGTTTTTTTCCTTTTTATCATTTGCTGTTGTTTTTTTTTCTTTTTTTCCCCCAGCACACTTTCTTCATGTTGTTAATTAGCTAAGTTCGGAAACAGATTAAGGCAGGTTTCAAATCCAGCTTTGTTTTCCAGGTTTTTATATTTATTTATTTTGTTTCTCAGCAGCTCAAAGTATCCATGCATTCAGGGGGTGTGAAGAAGAACAGGATATAGGCTGTCCCTATAATAAAAGGACATTGCACTGTGCTTGTGGAGCTCCAGCAGGTCAGCACTCAGTCCCTCTCATTGCACTGTGCTTGTGCCGACCAGGGAGAGTCACGTGACACGACACCTGCGAGGTTCGTCCAGTCGTGAGCAGGGAGAGTAACGTGACACGAACGACCTCGAGGGTTCGTCCAGTCGTGAGCCAGGTAGAGTCAACGGTGACTGCGCTCCAGCAGGTCAGCACTCTGTCCCTCTCATTGCACTGTGCTTGTGGAGCTCCAGCAGGTCAGCACTCTGTCCCTCTCATTGCACTGTGCTTGTGGAGCTCCAGCAGGTCAGCACTCTGTCCCTCTCATTGCACTGTGCTTGTGGAGCTCCAGCAGGTCAGCACTCGGTCCCTCTCATTGCACTGTGCTTGTGGCGCTCCAGCAGGTCAGCACTCGGTCCCTCTCGTTGCACTGTGCTTGTGGAGCTCCAGCAGGTCAGCACTCTGTCCCTCTCATTGCACCGTGACTGTGGAGCTCCAGCCAGTCATGCTTACCTGTTACAGTTCTGGCACTGATATATATATATTGCTTTTCACAGAAGGGTTTACAAAAACTCTAACTGAGGGGTATGGTACAACATACTAATAAACATGGCAGACCATGGTAAACTATAGTAAATGCATAGTATAACTATGGGAAAAACAGGGGAAAAACTGCAAAAATACTGTGGTCAATTTTAGAAGGGTGAGCCCCGGTGAACTGAACTAACTTGCATTATGAAATCCGACGGGGTGATCAATTAATACAGGGGCGCTGGAACTGTCGACCGCACGCAGTCACACAGAACTGACATCCCCCCACTGAACAAGCCTGCTTGTTATCAACGCTCCTTCATCCCGGTCCCTGCCTGCCCCGTGGCATCACTGCTCTGCTGATTTCCATATCCCCGGCGCTGACAGACAGTCCAGATCTCTCCGTGTTTCTCTTCCGCGCAGCGAGCCGGCGCTGCGTACCTGACACAGGTGAGGAGGCGCGGGCAGGGCAGGCTGCGAGACAGGAGGCTTGCTGTAGGCCGTCACGGTCGCCGGCCACAGAACGTGACAGGCTAATAAATAACTAAGTGTGAAAATACAGGTTTGTCAGCAGGAACACGGCCCTACGTGGGAGGGGGAGAGAGACCTCACACGAGACACAGAGCTGAACAGAGGCACAGTATTCCTTTCAATGGGCCTTTCTAGATATTAATAATTTCAAATATTTAGCAGGGAAATTGTTGTTTATTGCTGGTTTTATATCCTCCTTTCAGAAGGATCCCTAAGCTAAAGTGTTATCAATAACCTTATAGGAAACCCAGAGAAAACAAACGTGCAGCGCAGTACGCTGGGGGCAAGGGGACAGTGACAAAGCTTGGGGTCCCCCAAAACTAAACGTACAAAAAGGAATTTACAAAAAAAAGTTCTGTATAAAAAAGGGTGAGCATTTGGATCTGAGATTCAGTCACTTATAAGGGGGGGGTTTGACACAGATACAGACAGGGAGGAGGGATGGAGTCGTGGGCATCGTGGTTTATCACATGACGAAGGAGAGGAGTTCAGCCAGGGGGTTATCACCGGAGAAACAGCTCCCTCAAGAAGCCGTCAAGCCTCCTATTTTATAATTTATGTAACGGCTAATTTTAAAACAGCCTGTGAACCGAAATTCAGGGATGTGAAATGTTTTATCTGAGCAGCAAAATGAACCCCTAGCTGAAGGCAGTGTGCTCGCCTGAGCCCAGGCTGATAGGCATCTCAAGCTGCAGCCTGCGTTCCTTCCTGAGACCATGCTTGCCTCATAAGAAAGGCTCTGTTAGGGGGGCCGGGCTGCCGTGACCTCGGCATTGTTTCAATCCAGACCAGGGTGGTGATGGAATAGAACGTGCCGTTTGAAGAGCAGGCCGTCGTGTTTTTGTATATAGGGGCTCAGGGGCCCACTATCAAAAGTACCTTCTCCAGGCTTTAATGAACTCCTGCAGTTTAATAAATACAAGGCGAAACATCAGCACCATGGCAAGATTTTGTCGTTTACGAGAAAGAAAAGTCGGTAAGGTTTGTCTGATTTTTATAACTACCCCTAAAGGGATTTCATTATTAGTTACAGCAATCCTGTTTTTATACCTGCCAAATTACAAAAATCTATGAGAATGTGTACAATTATTCAATGTGATCACGCTCTGTAAACTGCTGAAAACCATTTTTGGCATTTTAGTTTGTCTTTGTCAAAGATGTTGGTATTTTCAGCAGACTTTCTCCTGAAAAGAATCCACAAAGCTGATTATGGTGGTATAGTTAGAAAGCATGACCAACATCGATCGAAGCAGAATCAACAAAAGAGAATGATACAGAACAACACAGAACAGGATATTAAAGCAGGGTAGAGATGAAATATTAGGAAATGAAGATCATATCAAGCAGCCTTAACACTGAGAAGCAATAACACTGAGAAGAAAGTTTACCATAGCAAAAGGCTAGCAAAGTGTAGAGCAGGGTGAAAGCATGGCAAAGCATATGGAAGCATTGTAAAGCCCAGAGAAGTATTGTAAAGCATATGAATAAACATGTCAAACCCGGGTAAACTGAGGGAAATGAATAGTTTGTGAGGTGGCTTGCCCTGCAAGATGCTCTGCTCTGCGGTGAAGGTGTTTCAGCAAGCTTCTTCAGTACAGTCGCCCTGCGCTTTCGGTTGGCTGTGAGGTCTCCTGCGCTCTTTGCTTTGGTTGAGTGGTTCCATTGGAGCTGAGGTCTGGGAGTCTGGGAAACTTGGGAATGAATCCAAACCCCAGTTAAATGTTCCCGCGACCAGAGACCAGCCCAGCCAGTGTCTTTACAAAGACCCAGATACCAGCCCAGCCAGTGCCTTTACAAAGACTCAGAGACCAACCCAGCCAGTGCCTTTACAAAGACCCAGAGACCAGCCCAGCCAGTGCCTTTACAAAGACCCAGAGACCAGCCCAGCCAGTGCCTTTACAAAGACCAAGAGACCAGCCCAGCCAGTGCCTTTACAAAGACCCAAATACCAGCCCAGCCAGTGCCTTTACAAAGACCCAAATACCAGCCCAGCCAGTGCCTTTACAAAGACCCAAATACCAGCCCAGCCAGTGCCTTTACAAAGACCCAGATACCAGCCCAGCCAGTGCCTTTACAAAGACCCAGAGACCAGCCCAGCCAGTGCCTTTACAAAGACCAAGAGACCAGCCCAGCCAGTGCCTTTACAAAGACCCAGATACCAGCCCAGCCAGTGCCTTTACAAAGACCCAGATACCAGCCCAGCCAGTGCCTTTACAAAGACCCAGATACCAGCCCAGCCAGTGCCTTTACAAAGACCCAAATACCAGCCCAGCCAGTGCCTTTACAAAGACCAAGAGACCAGCCCAGCCAGTGCCTTTACAAAGACCAAGAGACCAGCCCAGCCAGTGCCTTTACAAAGACCCAAATACCAGCCCAGCCAGTGCCTTTACAAAGACCCAGATACCAGCCCAGCCAGTGCCTTTACAAAGACCAAGAGACCAGCCCAGCCAGTGCCTTTACAAAGACCCAGATACCAGCCCAGCCAGTGCCTTTACAAAGACCCAGATACCAGCCCAGCCAGTGCCTTTACAAAGACCCAGATACCAGCCCAGCCAGTGCCTTTACAAAGACCCAGATACCAGCCCAGCCAGTGCCTTTACAAAGACCCAGAGACCAGCCCAGCCAGTGCCTTTACAAAGACCCAGATACCAGCCCAGCCAGTGCCTTTACAAAGACCCAGATACCAGCCCAGCCAGTGCCTTTACAAAGACCAAGATACCAGCCCAGCCAGTGCCTTTACAAAGACCCAAATACCAGCCCAGCCAGTGCCTTTACAAAGACCCAGAGACCAGCCCAGCCAGTGCCTTTACAAAGACCCAGATACCAGCCCAGCCAGTGCCTTTACAAAGACCCAGATACCAGCCCAGCCAGTGCCTTTACAAAGACCAAGAGACCAGCCCAGCCAGTGCCTTTACAAAGACCAAGATACCAGCCCAGCCAGTGCCTTTACAAAGACCAAGAGACCAGCCCAGCCAGTGCCTTTACAAAGACCCAGATACCAGCCCAGCCAGTGCCTTTACAAAGACCCAGATACCAGCCCAGCCAGTGCCTTTACAAAGACCCAGATACCAGCCCAGCCAGTGCCTTTACAAAGACCCAGAGACCAGCCCAGCCAGTGCCTTTACAAAGACCAAGAGACCAGCCCAGCCAGTGCCTTTACAAAGACCCAGATACCAGCCCAGCCAGTGCCTTTACAAAGACCAAGAGACCAGCCCAGCCAGTGCCTTTACAAAGACCCAAATACCAGCCCAGCCAGTGCCTTTACAAAGACCCAGATACCAGCCCAGCCAGTGCCTTTACAAAGACCCAGATACCAGCCCAGCCAGTGCCTTTACAAAGACCCAGATACCAGCCCAGCCAGTGCCTTTACAAAGACCCAGATACCAGCCCAGCCAGTGCCTTTACAAAGACCCAGATACCAGCCCAGCCAGTGCCTTTACAAAGACCAAGAGACCAGCCCAGCCAGTGCCTTTACAAAGACCCAGAGACCAGCCCAGCCAGTGCCTTTACAAAGACCCAAATACCAGCCCAGCCAGTGCCTTTACAAAGACCAAGAGACCAGCCCAGCCAGTGCCTTTACAAAGACCAAGAGACCAGCCCAGCCAGTGCCTTTACAAAGACCCAGAGACCAGCCCAGCCAGTGCCTTTACAAAGACCCAGAGACCAGCCCAGCCAGTGCCTTTACAAAGACCAAGAGACCAGCCCAGCCAGTGCCTTTACAAAGACCAAGAGACCAGCCCAGCCAGTGCCTTTACAAAGACCAAGATACCAGCCCAGCCAGTGCCTTTACAAAGACCAAGATACCAGCCCAGCCAGTGCCTTTACAAAGACCAAGAGACCAGCCCAGCCAGTGCCTTTACAAAGACCAAGATACCAGCCCAGCCAGTGCCTTTACAAAGACCAAGAGACCAGCCCAGCCAGTGCCTTTACAAAGACCCAAATACCAGCCCAGCCAGTGCCTTTACAAAGACCCAGAGACCAGCCCAGCCAGTGCCTTTACAAAGACCCAGAGACCAGCCCAGCCAGTGCCTTTACAAAGACCCAGAGACCAGCCCAGCCAGTGCCTTTACAAAGACCCAGAGACCAGCCCAGCCAGTGCCTTTACAAAGAGTTTTGTCTTTTCTTTTACAGTGTTTTTTGTCCTTGCTCTCATGCTGTCATTGACGCTGCTCTCATCGATTATATTTGCATCACCAATACCTGCTTATTCAAACAAACTTTTATATTTGGATTGATTAGAAAGTTTTAAGCAATGGTGGTAGCTTAGTTCACACTAGACCACACTGCATTAGCCTTCAGTGCAAGCCTGTTTGTAATCATGAGGCAGGATTCGGGATATCTCTCGGCATGCGTGTGTGTGCGTGCTCATATGTGTGTGTCCTCATGTGTGTGGCATGTTGTACTTCACATGATTTATAGGACCCACGGTGATGCCCTGCCTTTCCTGAGCTGTGCATTAGCAGGCAGTCTCCTCGCTGTAGCGTGTTTCATCACTCTGCCTGGCTCTGGATCTGAGAGAAGGGCTCAGCCCTCCTCCTCCCTCTTACAACAATTTGATTTTATTACAGAAGAGGGAACAGTATTAAACAGGCTCATGATTTTTGTCCTCTCTGTTCACTGAGACTCTTCCTGTACATGACCTTTGAATAACCTCCTGGGGCTTTAAAACATTTGAAAAGGAGTCAAGGAGTCCGTTTTATTACAAGGCCTCTGTGTGCATTCCTCCCAAGCTATCTCCACCATCAGTTGACAAGAATTATATAATTGCTGCCTGCGATCCCTTTAAGGTTAAAATGCGCTCATTTTCCTGAAAGATCATTTGAAGTTGTTTTTTTTCTCTCTCTCTCTCTCTCTCTTTCAGTTTTTAACAAAGTTTTTAGTGTATTTTCACATATGTGAGAGTTTTTGTCCGACACGCACGCGTGCACTGTGTGTGTCTGTACGTGCGCACGTGCGTGCCACACACGCACGCACACACACACACACACACACAGAGTCTCAGGAATGTTTATGATCCTTGTTAAATTAAATTAATGTTGTTAATTAATGTCAGTGTTTTATCGTTTGTGATGGAAAGAAACAAAAGGTCTGTTTGATCTGATCCACGCCAGCTGGCTGAACTTCATGATTTATTTATTAATTTATTAAATTGTTATTTATTTATCTGTTTCTCACAAATTACAAGCTGTAAAGTGCTATTCACTAGCAGCCACATACCAGGCAAACCCAATTATTCTCTCACTGGCCTGCCTGTGAAACAGACTGTGACACCAGCATGTCTGTGACAAAGTACTGGGCACTGAGAGAGAATTACACTGAGAACTACATTGATAGGGACACCAATTCAAATAGTTTTAATTCCAGTCCATAATGAACTTTTTAAGCAAATTAATGTTAACAAATGGGACAACAAACACATTGGAAGTTCTTACGCGACTGTATTGAATCGCATTACTTTTTTGGGGTCAAATTTAGGAGTCATTTAACTGATTTTTTTTTTTGGTGGGGCGAGGGGGGGGGGGGTTATATTTTTCTTTCTCCTTAAAAAAAAAATAACAGAGATAATTAAAGAAGGAAGGAAACTCTTTCCTCAAGAAGACTGAACCGTACCCTGAACTTCACCTCAGCATCAACTGTGTGCAACCCTATCCACTTTCACTATGCTGAAAACAGAGCTGCATCTTACCTGCGTTACCCCTGTCAGAGCAAGCAGCTGTTAGCCCAGGTGATCAGTAGCACCTGTCAACAGCCTCTCGAGCAGGTGAGGTCTTTACAGCACCCGAGCCTCTGCAACCAGCACAAGGAATTCCAAAGACGTCCCACTCAAGAAACAAAGAAAGAAAATAAAAAAAGAAAGAAGAAAACCAACTTGATATACTCGATCAATCAATCAATCAATCAATTCATCATGCGGACAACGGAGGACAACAGAGGGCAGATTTGTATCTTAAATAAGGACCCAACCAGAAAGCTTTTAAACAGCAGCTAAGAGTCCCAGACAAACTTTCTAGATTACAGTGATATCCACAAGGACATTAACACAGCAATCAATGCACAGCAGCACTGTCAGTTTAGATTGATATGTAGGTGCCCGGAGCTGAAACCTGCACCCTGCGGTTTACTGGTTCTGTTCGTTTGTACTGGTACACTGGTGCTCAGGCCCTGATACTGTGTGGCTGTGATGCTGTCTGTGAATACACTTATTCAACGCACTGAATCACAATGCACCTATTGTTATTCATAGACCCATTGTATCAGCCAGTACGCATGGCCGGTGTCTTTTTCAGTTTTTATTTCGTTACAGTTTCCTAGATGGATCGGTGTTGTTATCGGTGTAACTGTCTTTTCATTTTTATATTCTGATTGATTTGTTTGTTTCACCAATTGATTTTAAAGAGCATCCCCCCCCACCCCCCCTCTAGAAAAACACATTAAGTTGGTTACACTAATCATGATTAGTCAATAATCAGTAGTAACCCTAAGAGTAACTGTGATTAGTTATTAGTTAATTGATTATCCCCCTTGATCAACTGCATAACTGTTTGGAGCATGAAGTGGATTTTCAGAGGGGCCTTTGAATATTGTTGCAGTCAGCGAATTACAAGCGTTTCTATAACGACCACCAAAATCATTTCTCTTGTGATCTAAACAGGATTCACACCCAGGCCTCCAGAGCTGAAAGGCTGGTGCACAAGCCCACTGCCCAGCCCCAAATACACTGAGTTTACTTAATCACACAGACAAGCAATTACAGGGAGAGACAGAGAGGAGATCAGTGAGTGAGATGGACTGCGAGATTAACAGGTTGCACCTCTCTGTCCTGCTCAGTTGCAGTGTAATTACACACGCTGTTCAGGATGAGCCACACAATGCAAAATCAGGGGGCAATTTACATGTCAACATCACGCAGCGTTTAAATAGTGCGAAAGATTGTTTGGGGTGTTATAGTTTGGTGTGCATTCTCTCTTCAGGCTTAGGGGCTCGCGCTGGTTGTGAATCCAGTGTTTGCTTTTCAAACTCCCCCTGCTTAGTTGCATTAGTTAAACGAGCTGGATTCAAAGAAATGGGCAACCAAGGCGCGCTCTGAACTGGCAACATCATGAATAAGGGCTTTATTTGATAAACCACAGCTGGCTGGATTCACAGCATTGCACAGCCCTGTGAAATCACTCCACATTGCATCAGCCAACGATCTGTGTTTATCTCGGGGTCCCCCTCGTCTCACAGTGTAAATAAAGACAAACTAAATAAACAACCGCATGAATTCTGATAAAGTCTCCAGGAATCCCTGCCTTGGAAAAGGGAGGAAGTCGCTGCTGTGGTGATACAATCACGTTTTCATTGTCAAGTACATCTGAGGGCAAAAATGCAACATACATACTTTACATAATGCTGACAGTACAAGTGCCATTTGCATGCACCTTGCAGAGACGAAGATAAAAACACTAATTGCAATTACATACATTATACGCAGTAGATTAGATATGCACACATATTAAATACTTTACATCTTTGAGCTCACTGTTCTGTCAAAAACTCCCTTGTAAAGTTTATCACAGTAAATGTGCATGCTAACGTGGCAGTTCCCCCCCTTGCTTTACCCATGGTTATACTGTGCATTTACCATGCTTTCCCATGTTCTTACATACTTTACCCTTCCTCTCTGTACGTTACAATGAATGATAACCTTTGCTTCACCATGCTTTTACTGTGCTTCATTACACTTTGCTTTTACTATGGGAAAACTTTTATAAGGACTGCCTCTGAAAAAAAATATAAATTCACCTATGGGCTATAGTGAGCAGCACAATATTAAAATGCTTCTCTGATGTCACTTCAAAGGAAATCTGTCTTGAGGAGTCTTTTCAGAAGCAGATTTGCTGGAATAGTTAGCAAGCGCGGTAAAAAATGACATACGCAGAAACAGCAGCAGAGAACCATACAGAACACAAATATTAGGCTATTAGGAGCAAGCAGAGCCTATGCAGTTCCTCTGTGAGCTGAAGTGGTCTGAGGGTCATTTCCCATACATGACATATTGACAAGTGCTCCTTCAGTGTTTGTATTACAGGTAAAGCTCAGTGCTTGGGTTAGGCATGCTATATGAGCCTGGTATGAATATATTACCGTTTATTTAATCTTATGTTGTGTATAACTGTCAGAAGAACAATTAACATCAACCGTAAAAATGTTAAATGGAGGTGGCTTAGCCATGATGGGATCCATATTTGAGGTTTGAGACACAGAGGGAACGATTTGTCAAGCTCTTTTACACCAATCTGCACTCTTTATTACAAGAAAGGAAAAACTCATCTTTATTTTTATCACAAGGGAGTAGCTGTCATTTACTTTGTGCTAATGTGAGACTTGGCTTTCGCCAAGGTAGAGAGATAGTAGTGGTGGGGACCAGAAGCTTCACTGTAACATATCAGCCTTCAACGCTCTATCTCCAGATAACAGGGATTTCCTATTGGGACAGTGCTGATGGCTGCAGTGCAATGCTGGCTCCAGGGATCAACCAAAGTTATATATAAAAAAAACTCAGAACAAACTAATGTCCGGTGTAAACCGAGATTAATTTTGCATTAATCTCTTTACACTTGCAAACTGGTGCAAAACCTTCATGCATCCTGTCCTATCTGCTGACCTGAGTGAGCAGCACTCTTTCTCATGGCATGCATCCCGCGGTTAACTGTGAACAGACCACACTCTCTGCTTCCCTCTTCCAGGCTTGTTTGTCTGCTGCCTTTGAATGTGATTTGCATACACTCTGTTATAGCTCTGTGCTGCCAGGGGTCAATTTGCATGGCGTCAAGGCAGAGCAGCCTCTTATCTGTACCTGCGCCGCAATAACGTTTTTAACTGTTTCAGATTGGGAAAGGTGAGAGGGAGAGCTCGTTAATGCACTGCTGCTGCTCTGCATCAAGATATCCAGATCAGGTGGAGCAGCAGGAGATTACCTCAATGCCACTTTCACTCTGAGCACATTAAGAGGGTCCATTCAACAGAGAGGCAGGTTTTGTGCTAGTTGAAATTGGAAAGGGAATGCTTTTGATTTTATTAAACAGTGACTCTATTGAGCGTTTTTCACTGTATACCATACCGTACTATACCATGCCTTACCTTACCCTACCCTATCACTTCATACCCATACACTCCCATAACATAGGGTTTGCTGATATGGTACCTTGGCATTGCAATGGATCGCCAGCAGTGTGTATTGCTTCATTCTACCAGTAGGATTGTAAAATATGAAAATGCTCCCATTAAAGCTGCGACCATCTCCTCTCTAGTACAGAACCAGAGTCCGACGTTAAAAACAGTTTCACTGTGTCGAGAGTGTGTCTAGTTTATTCAGAATTGAAGATGCAGATCTGAACTGTATTACTGTGCACAGCTTGGTTTTTTGTATGGCTGGCAGTGTATTTTGGAGTGAATCAGTGTGTGCATGCCAGCTAGTTTGGCACGTCCTGCAGGGAGCTAGCTGTGCTCTCACCAGCCATGTCTGTTTCAGGAGGCTGCAATATCAGGGCCGCCAGCAGAGAGCAGCAGCGGTCTGCTGCATCTGAGATGCCGGCTCAAAGCCTTGTGGCACAGCCCCAGCAGAGTGGGTGATATAACAGCTCACAATATACATATGAAAGCTGGAGCTTGGCTTTCATGGCCATTAAAAGGCATTTGTGGATTAATAATGGAGAACATCTTTTTTGTCATATAACAGCATGGATCTTTGAGGCACGCGGCCTGCTTTATATCTCAGATGCAAGAGAAAAGGCAAAATGGCAGCCCTGTTAGAGCTGACTGCTGCAGCATTAACACTGGTTAATAACATGGGCAGTTCGATAAGCAGCAAGATATAGAGCTTCACTTCTAAAGAGAACAAAGGCTTTTACTGAGAACACAGGACAAGTATAGGAGTGTCTGTTATTAAACCAGATTACCTAATACTGCTACTACTACTACTATTAATAATAATAATAATAAGAATAACAACAACAACAACAACAACAACAACAACTACTACTACTACTAATAATAATAATAATACTGCCAAGCTTTATAAACACCTAATATAGGAAAATCATTCATTTGTAATTCCAATAGATTTATATTTGTATATTTGAGCCGAGCGCTGGATCTCAGGTTCACACAGTTAAATGTTCATGTTCTGCATGTATTTCTCTGGATCAGCACCACACACGCACGCGCACACACACACACACACACACACGCACGCGCACACACACACACACACACACACACACACGCACGCACACACACACACACACACACGCACACACACACTATAGCTAGCAGCACCACTCACACGCACACACACACACACACAGAAATGAAATTGCATGAAATATGGCTGAAAGCTTCGAAGGATCTTATTTCATAGCCAAATGATAGCGATCTCTGTTAAAATAATATTTAGCACATGCTGCACTTTTAACTAACTATTAATATCTTAGCAAAATTAAAAACAGAGGTTTTCCTGCTCCAGGTTTTTCATTTCGTGCTCCTCCAGTTAAGGAGAGCTGGGGGGGGATCACATGTCTGTCTGTCTGTGAAGTCTTTTCTGAAGCCTGGTGAGGTTTCTGTTCTTCATTGTCACTTTCAAGGAATAGAAACACAGCCTCGGGACATTTACTTTGCTCTTAAAGCTGCAAACTTGGGTGGTGTTGAGCACATGATAGGCAATACCACTTACAATACCAATACAACACAGAGAACAACTCCAAAACACAGAGAGAACAACCCCAGAGCACAGAGAGAACCCCAAAACACAGAGAACAACCTCAAAATACAGAGAGAACAACCCCAAAACACAAAGAGAACCACCCCAAAACACAGAGAACGACCTCAAAAACACAGAATGACCAAAAACAGAGAGAACAAACCCAAAACACACACAGAACAACCTCAAAACACAGACAGAACCCCAACACAGACAGAATGACCCCAAAACACAGGGAGAACAACCCCAAAACACAGAGAACAAAGCATTAATGTAGTATTTTACAACCCCCTACTCCTAATTTGTATCCCTAACCCTTACCTATACCAGTACCCAAACTCCTAACCCTGGCCTTACCCCTAACCCTCATCCTTACTTTTACCCTAACTTTAACCCTTAGGGCAGCTACATACCAGATGCGACAAGAGAAAATGTGCAGCGATGCAACAAAAACAGTACTTTCAATAAGCATCTTTCACACCACAGGTGACACAAGGGCAACACAAAATAAAAATCGTGATTTCTTCACGCAACAGCTAGGGAACTGAGCAATCAAGTGTGTGTTCATGCTTCTGTGAAAGTATACTGTGATGAAAATGACATTGCATCTTAACCCTGAAAGCTTTCAGTGAAGACTTATTTGTACAATATATTAACCAAGGGGGTGAGGGTTTGAGAACCGCAGATCTCGATAACCCCTTTGCAACCACTGTATTAATAATATGCAACTAAACAAACAAACAAAAATAAAGGAATCCTCGCGTTGCCTGTGTTTCATGCAGTGGCTTCGCTTGCCCCCCCCACCGCATGCACAGCATTGGGAATTAATTTCCCTCAAAAAAGCTTTCCCTCGAGGCACTCAGCGTGCATCGTAATGAACGCTGCAGCTCGACGTTTTGAAATTTCTCTTTGCCTTCATTCCTGAGCATTGAGAAGAAAGCTGCTTCTGAACAGCATGCAAGCTGGGCTTCACTGGAAGGAACCACAACTAAGGGTCGCGTGGACACAGTGCCGGTAATACTGACAAGCTGTCAAAACACCCACACTCAGCCTTCTGCCTTTAACTGCACACAGACCCCTAGTGCTGCCAGCCAGCCTGCTAAACAAACTAAATACTGCGACAGATACCCCCCCTGCAAAACCACTTGTGATGAAACTGGCTGCCAGTCACGGAGAGTACTGGGGCAGAATGGAGACTGGTGTCAGTCTGTCTTTGTGTGTGTGGAAAAAATCACACCTAACATTCTGCAGCATCAAGAGGAGGGATTATTCAGTACGGGCTATGCATTGGACATGCTGGATTTGTTTCCACAGTTGCTAAGTAAAACTTACTCTAGCAGACAAATACATGTGCCTTCACCTGTGTGAGGCAATAGCCAAGACACTACAGGTGACAGCACTATATCTGAAACGTCTGTCTCTCTGGCTTAGCATCCTGAAAGTTTTCATTTTTGATTTGAGTGGTTTTGCAGTTACGAGTGAACTATTTAACATTTTCAACGAGTATCTCCAAATTACGGTCTGTCAGTTGTGCCCTATTATTTTATAATGCACAGGACAGGCTAAATAAACTGATTATTTTAATCTACTTCTTGACTTTCTACACAACAATATTTTTAATGGCTAATTTCATGACTGCTTTTGTGGAACCAGGGCCTGAAGGGGATAAGGGGGCATTACGGGGTTTAAAACTAAATGCGCTCGGTTTTAAAGAGGGGTTATTACTTGGAAAGCCCTCTATTAGTTTGCAAGGGGCATCTATTTGCATGCAAAGGTGCTTCAACAGGCAGGCAGGCAGGTAGGCAAGATACTGACTTTGTACTCTCTGGTTCCTTGCTTGCATGTCATGGGGGGTATGGCTCTGGCTCGTGCCAGTGAAGTTTACATCTGCTAGGGTCTGTGGGGTGGGGTGATGCCTACCTGCTCCCCAGGGGCTCGCTCTAAGCTCACAAGTTAAGCTGGGATTTAAGTCCAGACTCCCTGCCCTACGTCTCAGTCCCCAGCTCCACACTCTCTGGCAGCTAGCACTCAAACACACACGCTACAGCAGCAGACACTGCAAAACACAACAGGTATAGATTTTATTGCAAAAACACACAAGGGAAATGAAACGATCTGTCAATTTCAGTGCAATGTGCGAGGGAGCAGCGCAGTGACATCATCCCGTCTGTGACACTTTACATGAAGTGTCTCTAATTACTGTGCATTTAGATAGAAGTTACTTAGTAAACACATGCACACTTACACATAATCACACTGTTATTATGCATAGGTACTTATTGTGTAAATCGTTTGCATGATATATGTAAGTACACCATAGTATCAGAAAAGGGTTAGGGTTATGGAAAGGGGAATATCGTGCAAGAAGATTTGTCGTTGAATGTATTCAGTTTGGTTTTGTGTTTTTGAAAAGCAGTTATCAGTCCGGACAGAGGCAGCGATATGAAAACCAAAGTCAGGGCTCAGTGGCTTCTTGCTAGTTTTCTACCATTAAATCCAAATCTTTCTGTTGCACTTCAGAATGAACGTTTAACTTTACTCATGTCTTTGCTTCAGCAGATCTAGTCAATGCTGTTTATTTTACTGGAATCTAAAAGTATTGCAAGCTTTGCAAAGCAGGCCTGTTTTTCCAGCAAGATACAATCTAACAGAGATGTCAGTCTGTGCCCAGTTAGTATCCCAGGGTAACAGCTCCGAAACGCATCTGTAACCTAAAGGAGAGAGTCCAGCAGCACAGACACAAAGGGCACATGCAAATAACATGTCCCTCTACATTAAACATGCAGAATATCTATTCATTTGTTTAATTCACTAAGCAGCGCTTTCACACACAGGGAGATCCAGACACACACGCGTGCGCGCGCTCAGGCTGTGAAAAAGACACCTGCATCAGATTGTCCTCGTTTTATTTAAAACACTTTTTTTTCTTTACATTTCTTTTTGTTTGTTTTGTTGTCATTGGCCTGGAGACCAGCTTTGCACTCTTCGTCTTTTCTTTCCTTTCTGTTTCTTTTCTCCCCCCCTCCTCTCCTCTTTCTCCTGACAGCACAAATACAGCTGATCTATCAGAGCGAGCTGCACTCACGTGCCCAGTGAATAAACCGAATAAATCATGTGGCTGTTTTTTTTTCTTCTTCTGTTTGCGGGTCTCTGCAGCTGGAGAGCACACCACCGACTGGACTGACCCCTGCGGTGGTTTCTTTCATCATGTTAGCCAGCTTTACAAACCGAGTACACAAGAACACTCTCCCTCCCTCCCTCCATGTCTCTGCTGAATAAACTAGGGTGCTGCCCTGATTACAGGGGAGGGGGTTCTGCAGAACAGTCTGTCTTGTCAAGTTTTACGTCTTATTTTAGGCAGACAGCTTTTGTTTTTCAAAAGATTTTCTATTTTCTCCTTTTTCTAATGTGATTAACAGTTTAGAGTGGGTGAAAGGAATGTCTGCAGAGCTTTATTTACTTTGAGTCGATTAACACGACTTTGAAGGTTTTAGTCTCCTTTCAATCCAGTTAAAAAAAAGTGACTTGAGTACAGCGCAAAACTTCAAGGAACAGTCTGCTTTGCTTGATATGGGTCTGTAGATAGGAATAAAAACACAGCCAGGAAATTGACTCCGATATTTAATGCTGAGGATCGTAACTTGTCTAAAGGTGTTTATTATTAGTTTTAGAAAAAAAAAAAATAGAAATAGAGAGTTTACTCGCATTGACATGCAAAACAATCAATGTTTCAACATTGAGGACCAATATGCAGTGATCGTGTCTGTCTGTCACACTCTACATAGCAACCCTAATACACGTTTCCCAGAGTAAAAGCACAGCAAAGTGCAATAAAGTGGAAGTGTAGTAAAGAATTGGCAAGCATTGGAGAAAAATGGTAAAGCATATTGAAACCTATATAGTATAAGCATGGGAACAGCATGAGAGACTGGGAGGGATGGAGGGAGGCAGTGTGGTCTAGAGGTTAGAGCTGAGCGACTGGGAGGGACGGAGGGAGGCAGTGTGGTCTAGAGGTTAGAGCTGAGCGACTGGGAGGGACGGAGGGAGGCAGTGTGGTCTAGAGGTTAGAGCTGAGAGACTGGGAGGGACGGAGGGAGGCAGTGTGGTCTAGAGGTTAGAGCTGAGAGACTGGGAGGGATGGAGGGAGGCAGTGTGGTCTAGAGGTTAGAGCTGAGGGACTGGGAGGGATGGAGGGAGGGGGTGTGGTCTAGGGGTTAGAGCTGAGAGACTGGGAGGGACGGAGGGAGACAGTGTGGTCTAGAGGTTAGAGCTGAGAGACTGGGAGGGATGGAGGGAGGCAGTGTGGTCTAGAGGTTAGAGCTGAGAGACTGGGAGGGACGGAGGGAGGGGGTGTGGTCTAGAGGTTAGAGCTGAGAGACTGGGAGGGATGGAGGGAGGCAGTGTGGTCTAGAGGTTAGAGCTGAGGGACTGGGAGGGATGGAGGGAGGGGGTGTGGTCTAGAGGTTAGAGCTGAGAGACTGGGAGGGATGGAGGGAGGCAGTGTGGTCTAGAGGTTAGAGCTGAGGGACTGGGAGGGATGGAGGGAGGCAGTGTGGTCTAGAGGTTAGAGCTGAGGGACTGGGAGGGATGGAGGCAGGGGGTGTGGACTAGGGGTTAGAGCTGAGAGACTGGGAGGGATGGAGGGAGACAGTGTGGTCTAGAGGTTAGAGCTGAGTGACTGGGAGGGATGGAGGGAGGCAGTGTGGTCTAGAGGTTAGAGCTGAGTGACTGGGAGGGACGGAGGAGGCAGTGTGGTCTAGAGGTTAGAGCTGAGAGACTGGGAGGGACGGAGGGAGGCAGTGTGGTCTAGAGGTTAGAGCTGAGAGACTGGGAGGGATGGAGGGAGGCAGTGTGGTCTAGAGGTTAGAGCTGGGCTAGGGTTATGGAGGGGGCCAGTGAGAAATCAGTGAAGGCATTTATGTACTCTTTTTTATTTTCTTACAGCAGATCAGCAGGTCTGAGTCACAGCCCTGTAAACGGCTCAGGGATGATAGGAAAGTCTTGCCAGGCAAGCTGTGTGGTTGGAATGCATCATTCTAGTTCCGGCCCTCTCCTTCCCTCTCCCATAGTCTGACCCCTGGAACAGGTCGTGGGTTTGGGATAGAGTCTAATTGCCGCAAACAAACCTTCATTCTTCTGCCACAAACTATTTGTCTACAGAAGTTAGAGGCGCTGCAGAAAGTCTTATCACAGCGGCTCTGCTTCTGAAATGTTCTCCTCTGAAGAGACTGCAATCTGTGAGCAGTTCAGTTGTCTCCCCAGGCACATATGGCTTATCAGATGGACCGAAGCTATGGACTCCAGAAACAAAAGCTCCTGTTTATGTGATTCCCACAGCCAGCTTCCGGGAGCAGATATCCAGGGAGGTGACTGAGCAGGACTGGAATAAACACACACACACACACACAGACTATGACATTGACGTGATACATCCATCTGAAGAGTCTTTGTGTCAGATGGCTTGCATCAGATGGAAATGACTTCACGTCACACTTTACGATTCTTTCTACTGACAGTTAGTTCTTTTTAATGGTATTCTATACTTTGTCATATCAAATACAAACGCGAATTGACTGGATTGTCAAGGGCTGGTGGGAATAATCTCCCCTTTTTCGGAATGGTTGTTCCCATGATCTTTCTCCAAGTCCCTCCGAGTGGTTTGTATGACGGGGGTTCTGTAGTGTCTCTAGCGAAGAGTTAGCGCCTGGAGCGAGGGGCAAAGCACTGGTATGAGAATCTCAATGCCATCTTTAGATGCACAGAAATTTTTTTTTTTGTAATTTTTCATATCGGCTTGTATCTATTTGAGGGCATAAATCGACCCAGCCTGGCGTTTAATGCAGCTTGGACTTTTTGCCCTCTTAAGAGGTGAAGTGAAAAGGTGAAACTTCTTCAACCACACTGATGAAATGGGCTGCTTGGAGAAGCTTTGGGTGGATGTAAATGTATTCATTAATTGAGCAGAGTGACTGCATAAAGGCTTCACTATATAAAATCAAACCCAGGGAGATAGAAAATGAGCTTGTGTTCAAGAAAGTCCCAGGGGTTGCAGAATCATTGTTTATTCCCCCACAAAAAGCCATCCTCTCCTAAGATCTGGGTGACCCTTCCAAAAAAGGACAAACAGGGAGGTTATGTGAGGGCGGGGGGGGGCCAGGGGGGTCTATCGTGGCATCTCTCTCGAGACTGTTGCAGGGTCTTACATAAAAAAAAAATGGAAAACTCTTTGAAAGTCTTTCAGCTGCCCTGTAAATCGCTCCAGTGCGTCGGCAGTGTCTACCGTCCTTCCGTGATGAATGGTGCTCGGGGGTCCAGCTGTGAGCTGTGAGATCGGCCACCCAAAGGCACACAGCGAACGAAGAGGCTGATCCAGCGCCGCTGTGCCAAACCTGCACTTTAAATTACAATGTTGTCCTTTTAAAGATTAGCAGCATTCAGCCCTCGGACAGCATAAATCACATCAAAGCTCCATCTACTCCCTCCGTTCTTCTTCTTCTAAAGTGTTTGATTCTGTTTAGGTTATGTGTTGGAGGTTTTCTTATTGGTCTACAGTATAACAAATCCCACAAGGAGAGGAGAGTCATAGAGTGAGAGGAACGCAGGGGTCCCTGAGGGTCTCCCTTGGTAAAGGCATGGCCGTGTGGTATGCAAGGTGAATTGTACAGTCAGCAGCGTGCAGGGGTCCCTGAGGGTCTCCCTTGGTAAAGGCACGGCCGTGTGGTATGCAAGGTGAATTGTACAGTCAGTGGCGTGCAGGGGTCCCTGAGGGTCTCCCTTGGTAAAGGCATGGCCGTGTGGTATGCAAGGTGAATTGTACAGTCAGCAGCGTGCAGGGGTCCCTGAGGGTCTCCCTTGGTAAAGGCATGGCCGTGTGGTATGCAAGGTGAATTGTACAGTCAGCAGCGTGCAGGGGTCCCTGAGGGTCTCCCTTGGTAAAGGCATGGCCGTGTGGTATGCAAGGTGAATTGTACAGTCAGTGGAGGGCAGGGGTCCCCGAGTGTCTCCCCTGGTAAAGGCATGGCCGCGAGTGTGAGTCGTACAGTCGAAGGAGCGCAGGTTTGTTTGCGATGGAGAAATCGGGTCAATTTTATCAGACTCCTAACAAATAGCTGCACAATATTAATGACTTGGATCTTGCAGGTTCATAACAGTAGACATTCTGCCGTGGCGTTTGTCTTCTTGTCTGCTCAGTGGCACTCGAATGGCTCTTCACAATGCAGTCTCAGTGCTGAGGGTTTGGAGATGCTGAAGGAATGCAGTCTCAGTGCTGAGGGTTTGGAGGTGCTGCAGGAATGCAGTCTCAGTGCTGAGGGTTTGGAGGAGGTGAAGGAGTTTGGAAACTGAGCGAGGGTGCCCAAGAGAGAAAGCGGATTCATGCAGTACTTGTGGCCTGTGGTGGCACCGCAAATCATCCCTGACTTCCGTTTTGATTTGTCAGAATTTATTTCGCCTTTGGGGGAAAAAAAAAAAAAAAAAAAAAGAAAAAACCCAAAAAAACAAAAAACACAATTCGTGATCCCATGCATTGCATCGTAATGTAGGGCTTTCGATTAAATGCAACTGCCCTTAAAATACGCTGTGCTAGTGTTGTGTTTCATTTACAGGGATTGACACAGAAGTAACGGGCCATGGAGGGTGTGCAGCTCGAAAGTGAATGTTCTGCAGAAGGCTTGGTGGAGGTTTTAGTTATCTGAAGGCTTGATCTGAAATAACAAGCAGGGATGTTGACTTATCACATGCAGCCTGAATGGACTGAAATGGGAAACACCTGACAAAACACGGTCAACGAGGTGAAGGGCCAGCAGGGACAGGCACAGTGAGGCGGGAAGGCATTCGCATTGATCTGGAGGCATGCGTGATGCATGGCTCACCAGGGGAGACTTGGGGTTTGCCATTGAAATTCCTCAACTTTTGGGTTGAACACATGGAAGTGTTTATACAGTGCTTTAACATATTAATATTGGGAATCTCTTTGACCAATCCAAAAAAAAAAAAAAAACATCATGTGAAGCCCTCCATTGGGAGTGCTGTTACTGTTCTCTCATGCAATGATTTGTCAAAAAAAAAAAAAAAAAAAAAAAAAACAGGAGTCATAAAGAGAGGATAGTCTCTGTGTGTGATTTAGAATTAGTTTGTAAGTTAATGTTTTGTGTCAGCTATCTCTTGTAAAAACAGAAATGAGCGGAGCATTTTTGATCCCCTTTCAATGACTCGTCCTACAGGGGGCGCTCACAACATGGCTCGCTCCCCCCTCCTGGGTACTCAGGTATGTCAGTGTTTGAAAAGCTGCTTATTTCTGCCAGGGTAATTACAGAGCTTAACAGAGGGAGAATTCATTCATTTAGTCAGCCATACCATTACTGTTCACTTCCCAAACCTAGACTTGGCTGCCCCGAGTGGAAATGCCAAATTAGGCTGACACTTACTCTCTGCGAAACATGCCCAGAATATGGAGCTTGCAATGAGAAGCCCTCACACACACACACACGCACAGAATGAGAACACTACCTCACAGGGCTGCTTCTTTTAAACCTCACAGACTCACACAAGCTGAGACAGCATGCTGTCCAGGACTCTGTACTCGTACAGCGTGCTTCTGAGTCTCCTTCACATAAGTGAATTGCACTGCTGGTTTTCATCTGTTTTACAAGCAATATTTTGTCTATCTTGTGTCTGTGTTTTGTCTGATTTTATTTGTTATAAACAGTTTTAGAAAACCATGCAACTCTTTATACAGGGGAACGTGACAGATTCACCAATGTAAAAGTATATGATTCGAGGTCAAGCTGACAAACGCTTTGTCTGCTGTTGCTAATGCTTTCTCCTGCAACACGTTTGCCTCTTGTTAAAAA